>NC_059286.1:10223639-10243639 GCF_017591435.1 Portunus trituberculatus
ATAGCAGTAATAAGAACAGTAATTTAGATAGGCAATGATGACAATGATAACAATAATGACAATAATAGTAATAACAGTGATAACAACAACAGTACCAAGAAACACAAAATGAACGTGAAATTACACAAGAATCACAAGAATTAATACCAAGGAACCAAAGAGAGAGAGAGAGAGAGAGAGAGAGAGAAAACATGAACGCTGCAGAGAAGAGAAAAAAAAAACATAATTGGTAAACGAAATTAGGAAGCAAACTGCAATTTCACACTAACGAAGAGGAGGAAAAGTAAAAAATAGAAGAAAAATAAAAATAGACTCAGAATAAGAAGATAATTAAATACCTGAACACAACATTCCACACATACAAGACACGCACACTTCTAATCACCACCAAGACACTTACAATCACACTTAATCACTCTAAACCACACTTAACGCACTCAAATTCCTCTTTTCTTCACCACATTCCGTTTTCTTTACGTTCTATTACTCTTAAGGCACTTTTTTTCCAGCTCTCACTGGAAGATGGGCGTTTTTACCTGTGGGCGTGTCACCTGGTGGGCGGTTTACCTGTGGGGAGATAAGGTGAGGGGAGTTGCCGCCCATTCCGCCCCGCCAGGTAATGTTGCGTTAATTGGTGTCTCAGGTGAAGGAAAGAGGAAGAAAGGGGTGGAAAGGGGAGGAAGGAAGGGAAGACAATAGGTGATGGGCGATAGGTAGAAATAATAGTATAGTCTTTTTTTTTATTTATATTGCTACTCTCTCACTCTCTCTCTCTCTCTCTCTCTCTCTCTCTCTCTCTCTCTCTCTCTCTCTCTCTCTCTCTCTCTCTCTCTCTCTCTCTCTCTCTGACAAAGCAATACAAATCCAGTATTTTTAGCACCAAGGGAATATTTTCAACTTTTCTCCCTTTTCTCTCTTCTCTCTCCGTAACTTTAAGCAAAAGGATAAAACAATGGAGAGCCAATATTTCCATAGCTGCTCCAATGTATTACTTTGAACCCTCGCTCTCTCTCTCTCTCTCTCTCTCTCTCTCTCTCTCTCTCTCTCTCTCTCTCTCTCTCTCTCTCTCTCTCTCTCTCTCTCTCTCTCTCTCTCTCTCTCTCTCTCTCTCTCTCTCTCCAAACACCAATGGCATATATATATTTCATCTTCCATCTTCCGCCATTCATTTCTATATCAAGTGTCGCCCAAACAAACAATAAAGAGGGAATTTTCAGCCGGACACGCGAGCCAGGCTGGATGGTCACGTGATCTAATTCAGCCGGCAATAACCCTCCACGTAGCGACCACCAACCAATGGGAGGCCGCGATTCTCAATACCTCCTTGACCTCCACCAATCAGCGCCGGCCTCGCTCGTGACGTCACCAGCAATAGTCCTGAATTGGATTTTGTCTAATACCACTTTCTGTTTGTATGACTAGTAGTGGCTGACAGAGAGAGAGAGAGAGAGAGAGAGAGAGAGAGAGAGAGAGAGAGAGAGAGAGATTGAAATGAAAATCTAAACGAAATCAGCTTTGCAACACACACACACACACACACACACACACACACACACACACACACACACACACACACACACACACACACACACACACACACACACACACACACACACACACACACACACACACACACACACATTTCACCCCATAAAATAACTTAAAATCTTTCATTTTTACACATCACATCATCCTTCACCACAAATTTGTACCTTCCTTCCTTCACGTCCTTCACTTCCTTCACTTTCATCACCTTCCTTCACTCTAAACTTCCCCATCTTCCTTCACCACAAACTTACACTTTTCTACCCCATCAACCTTCCTTCCTTCACGTTCTACTTTCCTGGCTTCTTTTCACCAGTACGCCACCTTTGCTCACCTTAATTAAGCATCTCACCTGACGGATAAAGCACGCAGGCGTCCCTTTAGGGCTTAAGCTCCGTGGCGCCGCTGAAATATTGGTACTCGCTGCCCGAAATATGTAGCGGCGACACGCGACCAACAGCCTTCAAGTGCAAGGGAAAATAAGCGTTGAATATCACCCATTTGCCTTCCGGGAGATTAGTGCTGCGGTCCTGCGAGGCGTGAAGCAAGCCAGCGAACGAGGAGGAGAAAGAGGAGGAGAAGGAGGAGGAGAAACAAGCCAATTCAGAATGAGGAGGAAAAGGAGGAGAAAGAGAAGGAGGAGGAGGAGGAGGAACAATAATGATGATAATAATAATAATGATGATAATAATAATGATAATAATAATAATGATAATAATAAGAAGAAGAAGAAAGAAAAAGAAGAAAAGCAAGCCAGCATAGGAGGAGAAGGAGGAGGAAGAAGGAGAAAAGAAGAAAAAGAAGAAAAGGAAAAGAAGAAGAAGAAACAAGTCAGCCCTGGTGAAGGAGGAAGAAAAGGAGAAGAAGATGAAGAAGAGGAAGAAAGAAGAAAAAAAAAGAGAACGGGGATGTGATAAGAAAGATGATAAGTAGCGGTAAAAAAGAGTTAAGATAGCGTAGATAAGATAAAAGGTGAGAAGGAAAATTAGGAAGAGGAGGAGAGGAGGCAGGATGAGCAGAGGGAGTGGCTGAAGGAGGATAAAAGACATGAAAAAGATTAGATAAACAAGAAAAAGAGGAGAATGAGAGGAAAATATTGAGGAGTTGATAGCGTCGTAGTAGTAAGTAGTAGTAGTAGTAGTAGTAATAGTAGTAGTAGTAATAGTTAGAGGAGGAGGAAGAAAATAGGAGTAGAGGAAAAAATATGAAAATAAGATAAAGAAGAAGGAGAAGGAGGAAGAGGAAGAGAAGATAATAGGATGTAAAAAAAAAGTGAAAATAGACAAGGCAAAAAAAGAGAAAGAGATAAGAGGAGGAGGAGAGGAGGAGGAGGAAGAAGAAAAGAACACATAGGAGAGAAGAACGAGAAGGAAGAGAATATAAACAACACACAAAGTAATATCAAGCATAGAAGAAGGAAGAGGAACAATATGTGTGTGTGTGTGTGTGTGTGTGTGTGTGTGTGTGTGTGTGTGTGTGTGTGTGTGAGGCAGTTTAGCACAACAAGCAGGTGTGTAGCGTGACATAATGACAGGGTGACGCCGCCGCTCCTGTAATGTTCTGTAATGTATGCTGACCTGTACTAGAGGACGAGAGAGAGAGAGAGAGAGGGCTGGGAGAGGAGGGAAGAGGGAAAGAGGAAAGAGGAGGGGAGGAAAGGAGGGTTAAAGAGGTGGAATGAAGGGAGGAAAGGAAGAGAGAGAGAGAGAGAGAGAGAGAGAGAGAGAGAGAGAGAGAAAAAGAGAGGGGATAAAATGAAGGGATGGGAAGGGAAGAGGAAGGGATAAGATAAGAGCTGTCAGTTTATTCACTCTCTTCTCTTCTCCCTCATCTCTCCCTCTCCCTCCTCCCTCCTCTCTCCTCTCTCTCTCTCTCTTCTCCCTCCTCTCTCCCTTTCCGCCCTATATCCTTTTCATCTACCTTAATGCTTAAAATCGCCATGCTTTCTCTCCTCTAATACATTAACTAAATCTCCTTCCCTTCTTCCCTTCCTCCCTTTTTCCTTATTCCACCTCGGTTTTCTTTTTTTTTTTTATTTTCCTTTGTTTTCCTTGTTTTGTCATTTTCTTCTCTCTCTTCCTGTATTTATTTTTCTTTATTACATTTCACACTCTTTCTTCATCTTTCTGCTTCTCTTCCCTTCTTATCTCTTTCTAATTTTTGTTTCTTTTTGCCTTCTTCCTCCTTTCCTCCTCCTCTTTTCTCTTTCTTTTTCTTCTCTCTCAATATTCTTCTTGATATTCACCTTCCTTCTCTTTCTTCCCTCTTTTCTCATCATCCTCTCTAATCATTCCCTGTTCCTCTAATCCTTACTTCCTCTCCTCTATGCTTCTCTTCCTATATTTCCTTTACTGTCATCCTTGTTTTCCCTTATTCCTCTTCCTTTCTCTCTATCTCTCCCTTTCTTCCTCCACCATCATCTCTTTCCCTCATTACACTTTTCCTCTTTCCTCTCTCCTTTCCTCTATCTCTCCCCTTTCCTCCCACCCTCATCTCTTTTCCTCACTACATTTTCCCTCCTTCCTCTTTCCTCTCCTCTTTCTCTCCCCTTCCTTCTACACCTTCATCTCCTTTCCTCCCTTCATTTTCCCTCCTTGTCTCCCCTTCCCTCCCACCTTCATCTCCTTTTCTGCCCATATTTCCCCTCTTCTCTCTCTCTCTCTCTCTCTCTCTCTCTCTCTCTCTCTCTCTCTCTCTCTCTCTCTCTCTCTCTCTCCACCACGCTGTTAAATGCGATGTAACCTCATTTGAGCGCCGCTAAAGTCACTCTTTGTGATGCCCTGCCCATGTTTTTGACGCCACTTAAATGTTGGTGGCAGAGAGAGAGAGAGAGAGAGAGAGAGAGAGAGAGAGAGAGAGAGAGAGAGAGAGAGAGGGAGGGCAGATAGACATGATCATCAGTAAGTTCATTTTTCATAGTAAATAAAAGGGAGGTATGGAGGAAAGGAAAGGAGAGAAGGAGGGAAGGGAGGGAGGTATGGAGGGAAGGGAGAGCCTGAAGGTCCAGGAGAGAGAGAGAGAGAGAGAGAGAGAGAGAGAGAGAGAGAGAGAGAGAGAGAGAGAGAGAGAGAAGGAAAATCATCACTCAAGAGGAAAAACAGAAAAAAACAGGAATTTTCACACACACACACACACACACACACACACACACACACACACACACACACACACACACACACACACACATTTCATCCAAGTATCCTTCATATAACAGAGATAGATAGATAGATAGATAGACATAGAGAGAGAGAGAGAGAGAGAGAGAGAGAGAGAGAGAGAGAGATGAAAAAAGCTGAGCGGGGAGCCCATACACAAGGGGATTAGGATGGGAAGGGGAGGGGAGAGGGGAGGGAGAGTGGGATTAGGGGAGAGGGAGAGGGGAGGAGAGGGGATTAGGGGCGGGGAAGATAACAAGGGCAGTGAATCCCTCTCATAGGCGTCCTGTCACCACCCTGAACACTGAAATCCCCGCCGGAAGATGAAGGTGAAGGGAGAGGGAGAGAGGGAGGGAGAGGGAGAGAGGTAAGAAATATACGTAGGTGAAAAGGAGGAAGGGAGGAGGGAGGGATGGAAGGTGGAAAATAGGAAGGAAAGATATAGGTGAAAGGGAGGGAGGGAGAGTGAGGGGAGAAGGGAGAGGAGAGGGAGAGGAGATAAAGGAGAGGTTAGGGAGATTGCAAACAGGGATGAGAGAAACGGGATTGAGGAGACAGGCAGGTGAAAGGATAAATGATAAGTGAGAGAGAGAGAGAGAGAGAGAGAGAGAGAGAGAGAGAGAGAGAGGGAAGAAATAAATGTAAATAACAGAGAGATAGATAGATAGATGCAGAGAGAGAGAGAGAGAGAGAGAGAGAGAGAGCAAAAAAACCTGGTGTGTGTGTGTGGATAAATGAAAAAAAATGAAAAATATCCGAGCAGATTATCACAAATCGAGACAGATCTAAAGCTTGGAAGCCCAGCCCAGTATTGGAAGCAGCTGTCGTGTCGCGCGAATGGAAAAAAAGATAAACGGAAGAAATAAAATAACGAACGAATAAAAAGAAGCTGGAAAATGGAAAATCGCAAGAGAAAAACGGTAAAATAAAGGAGGAAATAGTAAAAAAAAAACTGGTGTAAATAAGATAAACTGTAAGTAAAAGAGAGACAAGAAAAAAAGCACTAATAACCGTATTTTAGGAAGGTATCTCCAAGAATACACATTTTCTTGTACTTTCTGTCATAAATATAAAGAAAAATTAGGAAAAAGCAAAAGACAACAAAAAATACAGTAATTACCATATTTTTGTACGAAATCTCCACAAATACATCTTTTTTTTGTACTTTCTGCTTTTATTTCAATTTATTCCCATTTTAAAGCATAGACTATAACTGTGAGGAAATACAAGTCATTTAAGGAGATGTGTTAGTGGAGGGACAGGGGAAGAGAGAGCAGCTGGTCTGGTAACACTGCAGGGGAGGTAAGAGACAGGCAGGTAGGTTGACCAGGAGCAGCGGGACAGGAGCGCCAGGGACAGGTGGGCAGGGCAGATGACAGGGTGGCAAGTGACGGAAAAGGAAAGACGGTACAAGGAAAGCACTTTTACATACACTTAACCTGACCTAACCTAACCTAACTTAATCCAAGCAAACCTAAATTAACCTAACTTAACTTAACCTAACCTAACCTAACCTAACCTAAGCTAACCTAACGTAACCTAACTTAACCTAACCTAACCTAGCTTAACCTGACCTAACCTAACTTAACCTAATACACAAGAGAGAGAGAGAGAGAGAGAGAGAGAGAGACAGACAGATAGAAGAATAGACAGTTAAAAGTCAAGAAAATAGGCCAAGTTAGGAACACAGACAGACAGACAGACGCACTCCCAGCCTGTCATACGCAGCTCCTCTAACAGACAGACAGACAGACGGACAGACAAACAAGAATATAACATTTACATAACGCAATAAATGAAGAGACAGGAAGAAAAACAGCCACACAACAACACAGAGACACACTTTTCTATTCTACAAACAGACAGATAGACAGACAGACAGACAGACAGACAGACAGACAGACAGACACACCCGCGCACCGAACAATGGCCGTCACCTAAAGGCAACATTTTATCGACAAACTCCTTCGATTCGGGGAAGATGGTTTCTCTCTCTCTCTCTCTCTCTCTCTCTCTCTCTCTCTCTCTCTCTCTCTCTCTAGTATTTAAGATTTCAGAATATTTAAGAATTTGAAATAATTATAGATACTACTTTTCCTCCTCCTCCTCCTCCTCCTCCTCCTCCTCCTCCTCCTCCTCCTCCTCCTCCTCCTCCTCCTCCTCCTCCTCCTCCTCCTCCTCCTCCTCCTCCTCCTCCTCTTCCTCCTCCTCCTCCCTTGGGCAGCCGCTTAGCCAATCAATGCTCAGGTCTCTGTCGCCACAACCAATCAATACCTATTTCCGTGTTCCAGCTGTGAGAGTGAGGGGAGAGTAGGGAGAGTAACAGGCAGCAGGAGAATGAGTGTGTAGAGAAGGCCACTCTCTCTCTCTCTCTCTCTCTCTCTCTCTCTCTCTCTCTCTCTCTCTCTCTCTCTCTCTCTCTCTCTCTCGAAAATCCTGACTTTTGTTGCCCCATTGTGGCTT
This sequence comes from Portunus trituberculatus, assembly GCF_017591435.1. Taxonomy (NCBI): domain Eukaryota; kingdom Metazoa; phylum Arthropoda; class Malacostraca; order Decapoda; family Portunidae; genus Portunus; species Portunus trituberculatus. The sequence continues at coordinate 10,230,803 of NC_059286.1, forward strand.
TCTCACTTTTCGTTGTTTTCTCTCGACATTTTGCTCTCTCTCTCTCTCTCTCTCTCTCTCTCTCTCTCTCTCTCTCTCTCTCTCTCTCTCTCTCTCTCTCTCTCTCTCTCTCTCTCTCTCTCTCTCTCTCTCTCTCTCTCTCTCTCTCTCTCTCTCTCTCTCTCTCTCTCTTTCGTTAGTGTTAATTAATTTATAGTGGTTGTATTATTAATTTGTTTTCTAGTAGTAGTAGTTGTGGTGGGAATAGCAGCAGTAGTAATAGTAGTAGTAGTAGTAGTAGTAGTAGTAGTATTCTTACATAATATTTCTCCTCTTCCTCTCTTTTTCTCCCCTTTCCATATTTCTTTTTATCTTACTCATCACTTTTCATTTAGTTTCCCATGTTGTTATTCTGTTTTATTCCTCTTTTCCTTTTTTTTTTATCATACCTCCTCCTCTTTCCCTTTTTTTCTCTCCTTTTTTACCTTCACTTATCAGTTTTCATTCTGTTCCCTCTCTTTCCCCAGCTCTCCCTCTCCACCTCTCCCTCTCTCTCTCTCTCTTTCTCTCTCTTTCCCTTGCTTCCTTTACTTTGCTCAGCTTAACATTTGCTCTTTACAATCTCTCCTTCTTATTTATAGTTTCCCCTTCACACCTTTCCGTTTCATTAGTGCTTTCCCCTCTTCACCTCTGCCACCTCCTCCTTGCCATAACACCTTTTAAACTCATTCCCCTCTTCCCATTTTTCCTTTATTACGCTCACCTCACCTCTCTTCTTCCTCTTCCTCCTCCTTCTCTCACTCTCCCTTTCCTCCTCATCCTCTCCCTCTTTCTCTCTCTCCTCTAGTCAAATTTGCTTTTACTTTCATATTTTTTCTCTTCCTCTCGATTTTTTTTTCTCAGTTTCATTTTCACCTTTATAACTTTTCCTCCTCCTCTTCTTCTTCCTCCTCCTCCTCCTCCTCCTCCTCCTCCTCCTCCTCCTCCTCCTCCTCCTCCTCCTCCTCCTCTTTTTCCTTCTTCTCATGTTCTGGGGAGCGTAACTGGAAGAGTGTATGGAAGGAAGCTGTTCTCAGAATGTGTGTGTGTGTGTGTGTGTGTGTGTGTGTGTGTGTGTGTGTGTGTGTGTGTGTGTGTGTGTGTGTGTGATTAGCCTAAAGACATGATCTTTCCGTCAGGCCACGTACTCTCTCTCTCTCTCTCTCTCTCTCTCTCTCTCTCTCTCTTGGATGTGATGTTCTATATAAATGGGTTTGTTTTTGTTTTCGTTGTTCCCTTCGCTCTAATGAGTTGGTGGTGGTGGTGGTTGTAGTAGTAGCAGTAGGAGTAGCAGTAGCAGTAGGAGTACCAGAAGCACCAGTCCAGAGGTGTCGTCTTTCTTCCTCGGTGCTAAGGGCTGCTCTCTGCGTCTCAGGGGTGCTGGACACTGCTTTTAGGTCGCAGATAAATAGATAAATAGATAGATAGATAGATATTTTATTGACCACAAACCTGATGGAATACATAATATGCATAAATACATTAATAAATGGTCCAATTGTATACATAACTTCTGTTACAAATGCTACCTAAAAATGAAACATATACGATAAAACTAGACAAAACTTAAGAACTTAACGTTAATATAAAAATTGTAAAATGAATATATATAAAGCACGTCTGGATTGTGAGGCTGCGTGGTGGACAGTGTTGTGATTTATAGTGTCAGGATGAAGGATATTGTAGAGTATTAAGAGATGTGCTACGTTCAATTTTGTGGTAGTAGTAGTAGTAGTAGTAGTAGAAGTAGCAGTAGTAGTAGTAATAGCAGTAGGAGCAGCAGCAGCAGCAGTAGAAATAGTAGCAGCAATAGTAGTAGTAGCAGTAGTAGTAGTAGTAGTAGTAATAGAAGTAGTAATAGTAGTAGTAGTAGTAGTGGTGATAGCAGTAGTAGTAATAGTAGTAGTAGTAGTAGTAGTAGTAGTAGTAGTAGTAGTAGTAGTAATAGTAGTAGTAGTAGTAGTAGTAGTAGTAGTAGTAGTAGTAGTAGTAGTAGTAGTAGTAGTAGTAGTAGTAGTAGTAGTAGTAGTAGTAGTAGTAGTAGTAGTGAGGGTAAAATGAACCTAACCCAGACAATACTGACGTTACAGAGGCGATACACAATAAACAGCCATACCACCACAGATTAAAACCAACAGAGTAGTGGTGGTGGTGGTGGTAGCATTGCCGCTAATGTCAATCACAAAGGGAGACGTGAGGAGGTTTACGCGGCGGTGGGAGTGGAAGGCTAGTGCGAGAGAGAGAGAGAGAGAGAGAGAGAGAGAGAGAGAGAGAGAGAGAGAGAGAGAGAGAGAGAGAAGGAAAGCTGAAGAAAGGCCGCCCCACTGAATGAATATATTGGCTTGGCTCGTGGTATGAAAGAGAGGAATTAATCACGTTTGAGTTATTTATCAGTCTAGAGAGAGAGAGAGAGAGAGAGAGAGAGAGAGAGAGAGAGAGGTGGAGGAAAGGAAGGTAGGAAGAAGCCTCTTATCTCCGCTCTTCTTCCCTGTGGAGGAGCGGGAAGGCACAGCAAGTTGAAGTAATTTGAGGGAGTAACGAGACGGGAGAGGAAGGAGGGAAAAAGGGAGGGAAAAATAGGAGGAAAGAGAAGAACAAAAATAAAACTATAAAGGTATTTTTCCGAGTTCCTCCGTCCACTGGAAGGAAGGAGCTGCTTTTCTCTCTCTCTCTCTCTCTCTCTCTCTCTCTCTCTCTCTCTCTCTCTCTCTCTCTCTCTCTCTCTCTGGTTGGATGTGAGCGCGCGTAAAATGCTTCTGATAACTTCTTTAGTGGTTTCTGTGTGTGTGTGTGTGTGTGTGTGTGTGTGTGTGTGTGTGTGTGTGTGTGTGTGTGTGTGTGTGTGTGTGTGTGTGTGTGTGTGTGTGTGTGTGTGTGTGTGTGTGTGTGTGTGTGTGTGTTTATAGGCTCATATATTAGGCCGTATAAAAATTAGTGTGAAAATTCATCAAATAGGTTTATTATTATTATTATTATTATTATTATTATTTTATTTTTATTGTTATTACCATTGTTATCATTATTCATCATTATTACCATCCACTCACCACCACCACCACACATCACCACCAACAACAACAACAACACTAATAATATAAATAAGAATAACGAAGTATAAAAATTTAGTCCAATAACCAGTTTACTAAAGGACGAGATAGTGTTTAGTGACAGATAGCTCGAGGTGGCAGATTGCAATATTAATTCAATTCACAGCAAGTTTGGAGCAAGTTGGGGATGTCACTCTGGAGGCAGAATATAGAGCGAAGGAGGTGTTCTTTGGGCGCCGCTGAAAGGAGAAGTAGCAAGAAGAGAAGTTTGGCGGGAGAGAGAGGAAGAGGAGCATTGAAAGAGACGTAGAAAGAGAGGAGGAAATGTAGTAAGCTGTTGATGAGAGAACTGGAGGAAGAAGAGCAGGAACAGGAGGAGGAAGAGAACGAGAAAGAGGAGGAGGAGGAAGGTTGAAAGAGACGTGGAAGGAGAGACAGAAAGAGAGGAGGAAATGTAGAAAGCTGGTGAGAAGAGAAAAAAAAATGGAGGGAGAAGATAAAGATAAGAATGAGGAGGAGGAAGAGGAGTAAGAAAAAAGACATGACGGAAATGACAAGAAATAGAAGAAAGAAAGAAAGAAAGAGGGTGGTGATGAGGGAACAGAAAGAGCAGGAGGATTGAGAATACAGCGGTGGACGGCGGCGGAGTGTTTGGCTTACATGTTTAAAAGACGTGAGTGACGTGTGTCTAAACTTTTTCTTTACTTCTGCACGCAGCAAGACAGGCGCCATTTTCTGTGCCCCGCAGGAACTGAAAAGAAAAATACCTGGAAAGGGAATAATTTTGTCCTCAATCTTACTCAGCCATTCATTTCATAACATGTTGGTGAAAAAAGGAAAAAAAAAGAATAAAATAAAACCACCACTGACATTTAGATTTGTGTTCATACTTACGATTCTGAATGTGTGAAGAGAGAGAGAGAGAGAGAGAGAGAGAGAGAGAGAGAGAGAGAGAGAGAGAGAGAATATTTTATCGCAGATTTTGCAAAACAAAATCCTTGTCTTTTCTGTTTTATTGTTGATGCGATTTAAAAGATAATTAACAGTTGGGAATATTTGAAGATAAGTTTTACCTTGTCATTTAATACCACTTGACTTATGTGTGTGTGTGTGTGTGTGTGTGTGTGTGTGTGTGTGTGTGTGTGTGTGTGTGTGTGTGTGTGTGTGTGTGTGTGTTTGCGTAATTGCACTCTTACATATTCTCTTCCGGTCTTGGCAGCAGTAGTCACGGGCGACCACTTAGCTGATGGCTTTGTGATGTGTGTTGTGTAGTGTTGTGTTATGTTGTAATGTACTGTATTGTGCTGTGTTGTGTGGTATTCTATTATGCTGTGTTGTGTTGTGTTGTGTTGTATGATACTGTATTGTACTGTATTGTGTTTTGTTGTGCTGTGTTGTGTTGTGTTGTGTTGTATGATACTGTATTGTACTGTATTGTGTTTTGTTGTGCTGTGTTGTGCTGTGTTGTGTTGTGATCCAAACGTGTCTTTCTTAGTGTTTTGTTATTTCTCAGTTTTCCTATTTCGGGAAGTTGTCTCAGCTGTATTTGGCAAAACTCCCACGATATCTCGGCCAAACTTGTGTGTGTGTGTGTGTGTGTGTGTGTGTGTGTGTGTGTGTGTGTGTGTGTGCGCGCGTGCGCGTGCATATGTATATCTCTCTCTCTCTCTCTCTCTCTCTCTCTCTCTCTCTCTCTCTCTCTCTCTCTCTCTCTCTCTCTCTCTCTCTCTCTCTCTGTCGAATATTACTTTAAGTCTTCATAATCTCCTTTTTTTCTCCTCCTCCTCCTCCTCCTCCTCCTCCTCCTCCTCCTCCTCCTCCTCCTCCTCCTACTCCTCCTCCTCTTTCTCCTCCTTCTCCTCCTTCCTTCTCCTCCATCCCCTCATCCTCTTACTTGTGCAGAGGATGGGAGAGTTAAACTTGATTTATTTATGTGTTGTCCTCAGCCTTGCTCTCTCCCCCTCTTTCGCACTCTCCCTTTCTTCGATCGGCTTCCTCCTCCTCCTCCTCCTCCTCCTCCTCCTCCTCCTCCTCCTCCTCCTCCTCCTCCTCCTCCTCCTCCTCCTCCTCCTCCTCCTCCTCCTACGCAAACGGGCCAATAAGCCATTGAGCGGGAGAAAAGAGGCAAGGCTTATTTTTATTTTCCTCTTTCTCTCTTTCTCTCCTTTCATTCTTTCTTTATTTGTATATTTTCTTGCTTTTGTTTTTCCTCTATTTTTTCTTCGTACTGGTGAGGGAAAGAATGGTGACCGATGGTGAGTTTTGAGGATTTGGTGAAGTGTGTGTGTGTGTGTGTGTGTGTGTGTGTGTGTGTGTGTGTGTGTGTGTGTGTGTGTGAACTTTTGCTTGGAGTTTGTTGTAAGTTATATATTTATTTTTTTCAAGGCTTTTACACTAAGGTAGGTTATTTATTTATGTTTAATTTAAATCATAGCACTGCTCTCTCTCTCTCTCTCTCTCTCTCTCTCTCTCTCTCTCTCTCTCTCTCTCTCTCTCTCTCTCTCTCTCTCTCTCTCTCTCTCTCTCTCTCTCTCTCTCTCTCTCTCTCTCTCTAACACACACACACACACACACACACAACACACCATCATCACTGATACACCATCACCACCACCACCACCACCACCACCACCACCACCACCACCTGTCACAGCTTCACACTACCGTATCTCTTTCAGATGAATATCCTTGCGTCCCTTCATTACACGTGCGCCACTCGCTGCCTTCATAAGCTGTGTCACGCCGCCGCTGCCGCTGCCTCTGCCTCGCGTCTCGTAAAAACACAGAACTCACGAACCCACTGCACATATATCCGGCAGAGCTGATCCCTTCCCTGTCCGTCCTCTCTCGCTCGGTCGCTCTCGTTTCGTCATTGTCCTCGTTATTGTCCTCGTCCTCTTTCACTGTCCTCGTGCCATTGTTCTCTTCTTGTTTATTTCGTTACACAGTTCTCGTTATGCGTAGATCTTGAAGCTGCTGTCGTCAAAATCCTTGTTATTGTTCTGTTCACTCTGTTTTTGTTATTGCTCTTGTTATATCAATCTTCTTTTTCATTGTCGTCACTCTGTCCTCCTCATGTCAATATTCGCTATCTCATTCGCTCTACTCTGTTCTCTTCACTATTCTTTTCACACTGTCTTTCTCACTGCTTTCGTTATATCAGCCGTATTTCATTCCCGTCACTCTATCCTCGTCACGCTCTCCTCTTGTTATCAATTTCGCTCTCTCATGCTTCGTCACTCTTTCCTGGTCACTCAATCGTCATGTCTTTGCCATTTTTCACTCTTCAGTAGATTTGAAAACAGCTTACGTGTAGGTAGCGGAAGCGGTCAATGTGCCAGTAACAACCTTTTCACCTATTGCATCCCTTCATTCATGGACGGATTAAATTGTACACTAGGATGGATGGGTGGATGGAAAGTGTATATGGTTATGTATGTAGTGTATGGTTCGTGTATGTATGTTTTGTGTCAATGGCTTGCGTAATTGTGAAAGGTGAGGGGTATGCATGGCTGTGTATTTGGTAGTGACGTATGGTGTGTGTATTTTTGTATGTCCACAGTTTGGTGCTAGGTATGACTGTGTATGAGGTAGATAGTGCTTGATTCTGGTGATGTGTGTTTGCATTTTCATTCGTTCGTGTGTCATGTTAATTCCTGGAAACATGCAAAAGGTCTCGCCGTTTCTTGGATTAAGAATTTCTCGCTTCCTGTTTGTGTTCAGTCGCTTCATAATTTGCCGCCGGTGTGTTCCGCGGGGACTCGGGTAAGGCCGCGGATACAAATTGTACTTGAATGTAATTTGATCAAGTCTTAATTGTTTGCGTCATAATGGAGAACGTATGGCTGGTGCTGTGCTATCGTAATTTTCCTTATTATATATTTTCTTTTCATTTCCCCCTCGTATTTCCAAATTTCCTGTTTCTAGACTGACACATGCATGTGAAACAAGGAAAGGTCAGATTACTATCAAATAAATGCTTGCTTTCTATTCACCTCACACACAGTAAAGGACAGAGAGTATTGTGAGTTTTGGTATCAGGCTCCACTAAATACCTTCCGTCCGCAGACTCTTCAGCAAATGAGTCGCTTAGAGACTGAAAACAAAAGGTGCTGTAACATATGCCAGGTTAGAGGTCAGTGTTACTTCAGTGTTTGAACTTTGCAGGAAGCAGGTGTATTTTAAGCTCCTTCAGTATTAGGACGCATTCTTACCTTGATTTTTGTGTATTAAATTATTTTATTGACATTACGAGGAGTCTATGAACGTCAGAAGGTTAATAGCCACAGTCTTCACTATTGGAATCCCTACATAGGTTTATGAAGCTATATAAAATCAACAAATAGTAAGCCGAATGAATATGAAAACGCGTCCTTATGAATTTGAGTATAACATAACCTTTCTCCAGGATGTTGTTCAGGAAATTAGTCATTCTGTTAATACCAAACATAGAGACAAACAAAATGAAATAGTCAACGTGTCCATTGTCACTTGAAGGTTTACTGAGTGATGGAAATTACCTTCATGAGTCAGGTGTAAATAGCAAGCACTAAAATAAATAAATCAAATAATAAACGTGAATATATTGTCACTCAAAGGTTTGTAGGGAATACAGGAGTAACAAAACTGATCCTTGCACACAGAGAGGACAGGGTGGAGTGCTGCGTGCATAGCGTGGTGCTGTGGGAGGAGGGTCACAGCACGCAAGGGGGGATGGTAAGGGGAGGCCAGGACAGAGCAGCGGCCGTAGCGAGGGTTTATGTGGCAGCCCCGCAGCCTTTACGTCCCCGCCCCGAACCCGCGTCAACTCAATGGACGCATATTAACGTAAAAACTGAAATAGAATGAAATAGAAATAGCTTCTCGTGTTGTATACTCTCTCTCTCTCTCTCTCTCTCTCTCTCTCTCTCTCTCTCTCTCTCTCTCTCTCTCTCTCTCTCTCTCTCTCTGACATTCGTGCAGCTGCTGGAAAATCTCGTAAACACACACACACACACACACACACACACACACACACACACACACACACACACACACACACACACACACACACACACGCACGTTTCCACTGTGACCGTCATTTCTCATTCCATCTTTCCTAATTCTCAGCTCTTCCTCCTCCTCCTTCTTCTCCTCCTCCTCCTCCTCCTCCTCCTCCTCCTCCTCCTCCTCCTCCTCCTCCTGAGTATCGCCACCGCCAAGTTGTCTTCTTGCCGCGTCTCGCTCGGCGGATCTTGTGTTTGTCTTCCCTCAAGTTGTGTCGTAAATCCTCTTAGAAAAGTGTGGCTCGGGCTGCCTTACTCTAATTAGGAGACGCGCCAGTAATAAGCGGAGGAGGAGGAGGAGGAGGAAAAAGAAGAAGAGGAGGAGGAAGACGAGAGATACTACAGCAAGGAAGGCTGGATGAGGTACGGTTCTTAGTGAGGGAAAAAGATGAGAGATGGAGAGGAAGAGGGGATTAGTAAAAGGGAAAGAGGAGGGCAGAGGAGGTGTGGGGAGGGGAGTAGCGCCTCAGGGGGAAGGGTGAGGCTCGTGTGGTCGTGTGGGCGTGCTGGGGAGGGAAGGGGACGCTGGGCAGAGGCTTATGTGGGGAGGAAGAGGAAGGGAAAGAAGTGGGAGGAGGTCTGGAGCGGATTCTGAGTAAGAGAAGGAGGAGGAGGCAGAGGAGGAGGTGGAGGCGGCAGGAACAGGGAAAAAGAGAAAGGTCGCGCCTCAACAGAAAGAGAGAGAGAGAGAGAGAGAGAGAGAGAGAGAGAGAGAGAGAGAGAGGAAACCAGAATGCTTTTACGTTTGGATATAAATAAAAGAAATACAATCACACACACACATACATAAAGAAACAGACAGATACAAAGGTTTAGAAAACATATAACAAAGTGACACACACACACACACACACACACACACACACACACACACACACACACACACACACACACACACACACACACACACACACACACACACACACACAACATACAAACCCGCGAACAGGAATGGATCCATTTTTCATTCACACACACACACACACTCATCGGGGGAAGGTCGGCTTTTTTTTGCTTTTTCCCCCCATCTCTCTCTCTCTCTCTCTCTCTCTCTCTCTCTCTCTCTCTCTCTCTCTCTCTCTCTCGCTCTCGCTCTCTCTCACAAAACAATATATACAAAAGGATAGGCAAAGACTCTACCACTTTGTTTTTTGTTTTTTTTTACTGTTTTTTTTTTTTATTCAGTTTAAACAAGACAATGATGAAAATAAAACTGAATTTCCTTTCTCTTTCATTGGTTTATATTTTTTGTTACTTTTTACAATTTTTTTTTTTTTGGGTGCAATGTAGTAGTTATTGTTTTTTCCTGTGCATTTTTTTTTCCCCTTTCTTTGCCTTTCGTGATCTCTTTGTTCTATTTTTCCCTCGTTTTCTTTCGTTTTTGGTCCTCTTTCATCCTTGGTATTCTAGTTTTTTTTTCCTTCCTTTCCTTTCCTTTTTTTTTTTGCTTCTTCTGGTATGACTGACTCCTATATTTAACTTTCCTGGTGCAAGAATATCTCTTACTCAAACTTTCATTCATATTTTTTTTCCCCCTTCCTGCGTAATTCAGCATATCTATTTTTTACATCTCAGCTCTTCTTTATTCATTCATATTCTTGTAATCTAAAAAAATCTTCTCTTTTCTTACTTTATAATTCTCCTTTTGTTTCGCTTCATGCTTTCCTTCTCTCTTTCTCTCTGTTATTCTTTACATTTTTTCGTATCTGCTTTCTTTATAAAATCACGCTCTTCCTCTTTTCTTTATTAATGCTTTATTTTCTTACAGTTGCTTTATTCCTTCCTTCTCTCTTTATCTCCTCACCTCTGTTATTCTCTAGTTTTTTTGTATCTGCTTTCTTTAAAATTCACGGTTTTCCTCCTTTCCTTATTAGGGCTTTCTCTTCTTTCAATCTCTCGTTCTCTTTGTTATCTTATTTTCACATTCATTTCATTGTTTCACTTCCATTATAGATCTCAATGTTTCCCTTTAGCATTTTCCTCAACCTGTGTTTCCCTTTCCTTTATTATACATTTTTTTTTTCATCTACATAATCCCCACAAATTTATTCTGTCACTATAAATCACTCTCCTTTAATATTTTTTTTTCTCTCTCTCTCTTTCTCTCTGTTTTTTCCTTCCCTCAAGTTCTGGATCTCTTTATTGTAATTTTTGACAGCCACAGTTTCCCCGAATACTCTTTACCCTTTCTCGTATCTCTATATTTTTCCCCGCCGCCCCGACTCTGTTTTTTTTTCCCTACATGCCGCTGATTGTAAGAGAAAGTTAAAGTTGGGCTGCGACAATCTGGGGAAAAAATGGTCACTTTTACCTCAGCTGACGAAACTTACGTTAAATATTCAGAATTTTTTCCATTTTTTATCTCTCTCCCGCAGCCTTTCACCAGAAAAGGGAATGCAAGTGGTGTGTGTGTGTGTGTGTGTTTGTGTGTGTGTGTGTGTGTGTAGAGAGAGAGAGAGAGAGAGAGAGAGATAGAGATAGAGAGAGAGAGAGAGAGAGAGAGAGAGAGAGAGAGAGAGAGAGGCATTGACCTACAAGTGTGAAGAAAGGAATACACACACACACACACACACACACACACACACACACACACACACACACACACACACACACACACACACACACACACTTCGCACGCGAGTATAAACATATATATGGAAAAACAGCAAAGTAAGTGATGATTGAAAAAGTTAGCACATTTGATAAAGTTACAATAGTTGTGATTGATATCTGTTTACCTTCCTTACTTTATAGAAAGGCCTGGGTATCTCTCTGTTCAGAATGACAAGTGTTAGCGTGACGTTCCCTCCTTCACAGAGTTTCGGCTTTTGTTCTTCGTTCTAAGTCTTAATATGTGTTTGGAGTTTCTCAGCATCACTTTGTTTATTGATTTTTTTATTGTGTATGTGCAACCTTGGCATTATTCTCTTCTAGGCAAGATGAGAGATCGCGTCCCTGCCTTGCTCACTAATGGCGGGCCAGCCAAGGCCGTTCATTCCTTCCTTCGCGCCGTCCTGCGCGCTACAAATCCTTGAGACTCGCTGTCTTTTCCCTCCGCGGCGGGCGTGCCTCGGCATCCGCTGCCAGACTATCACTGCTTCATCTCAAGGAGCGGAGATGAACGCGGAAGCTGCATCTCACAATCCCCGAAGATGAATATCTCTCTCTCTCTCTCTCTCTCTCTCTCTCTCTCTCTCTCTCTCTCTCTCTCTCTCTCTCTCTCTCTCTCTCTCTCTCTCTCTCTCTCTCTCTCTCTCTCTAGGGTACGCGAAGTCTATCCTTTTCTTTTTTTATAATCTAAGTGTAAATTTCAATTAATATTTTCATCTTGCACGTACAGTACACGTTCTCTGTCTATTATTTATGTAGTGCTCGTGTGGCTGTTGACCTTTGACCTTTTGACTTCCTTTAGTTCATCACAAAGTCACCAAGTCTGAAGATTGTCGCTGAAGATATTTGCCTTACCAAATATTTCCTGTTTGATGCAAATAATGACGACATTGTGGTGGCGATCTTACTCTGAGTCCGTCTTGCTAATTATTCAGCTAGTCGAGATGGTGTGTGTGTGTGTGTGTGTGTGTGTGTGTGTGTGTGTGTGTGTGTGTGTGTGTGTGTGTGTGTGTGGCGGTCAGGAGAATAGTGTTGGCATTCTCTTATTCTTGCCTGTTCTTTCTTACTGAGTGGTTCATATATTTTTCAGTTATTTTTTCTTTTTTCTTTTTTTTTTAAGACGTCTGGTATTGAATGCTTTTTATCACTTGTCTGTCTGCCTGTCTGTGTGTCTGTCTGAGTGTCTGTCTTTGTGTCTCTTCCCTTCCCATCTGTTTCCGTCCGTCTGGGTCTGGCTGGCTAGTTGACTTACCGTGTGTCTGACTTTTGCCTCTGCTCTTTCTGTATATTTCTGTGTTTTTCTGTATATTTGCCTTCCATACTCCTTCCCTCTTTTCCCTTCATCTGCTTACCTGCTTTCCTTCTTTCTTACCTTCTTTCATGACTGCTTACCTGCCTACCCATCTTCCTTACCTTAGCTTACCTCATCTTACCTGCCTTGCCTTGCCTTGCCTTGCCTTGCCTTGCCTTGCCTTGCCATGCCATACCTTGCCATACCTTGCCTTGCCTTACTTTGTCTTGCCTTGCTTTGTCTTGCCGTGCCTTGCTTTGCCTTGCCGTGCCTTGCCTTGCCTTGCCTTGCCTTGCCTTGCCTTGCCTTGCCTTGCCTTACTACTTTATCTTACGTCATTCACTTCATTATCCCTTTCATGTATACGTACCAACCTCAATGCCTTCTTAGCATACTTCCCTGCCTACTTACCTACTTACTTTCCCTCCTTGAATACCTACCACTCTCTCTCTCTCTCTCTCTCTCTCTCTCTCTCTCTCTCTCTCTCTCTCTCTCTCTCTCTCTCTCTCTCTCTCTCTCTCTCTCTCTCTCTCTCTCTCTCTCCTTATTTCCTTTTTATTGCATTCCTACCTTCCCATTTTCCTCCTCTCTTCCCCATCATCTTTCACCACCTGGTCTCTCGCCACAAACAAACCAGACAGATAGATAGACAGACAAATAGACATAGAGCAACACCTCGCTTCATCTCACCTCAAGTAATACGTCTCTCTCTCTCGCTCTCTTTCTCTCTCTCTTTCTCTCTTTCTCTCTCCACTCTTACCTTTAATCCCTCATCTCGACTCTCACTAATTAATGACACACTTTAAGTCTCCAAAGAAGCGTGGCA
>NC_059286.1:10248639-10253639 GCF_017591435.1 Portunus trituberculatus
CCTTCACTATTTTCAAAGGACTTTATTTGAAGTGACACGGATTTTTAAGGACATTTTTGTAATTCTAGTGACATGTTAATAAGTTTTCTGCATTACCAACAGAACAAATACTCTTTTTAAAGGCTCTAGTTTAACTGTCACTGGTTTTTAAGGACGTTTCTATAATTATAGTAACATGTTAACAAGTTTTCTACAATATCAATAAGACAAATACTCTTTTTAAAGGCTCTAGTTGAAGTGTCACTGGTTTTTAAGGACGTTTCTATAATTATAGTAACATGTTAACAAGTTCTCTACAATATCAATAAGACAAATACTCTTTTTAAAGGCTCTAGTTGAAGTGACACGGGTTTTTAAGGACGTTTCTGTAATTCTAGTGACATGTTAATAAGTTTTCTACAATATCAACAGAACAAAATACTCTCATCGTCTCTGTGGTCTTTCAAAATGGTCACGGTGGGAGAGAGAAGCGTTTTTAAATATGTCACTTTGTCTGTCACCACCACCGTCACAGTTTTCACTTACACAACAACCAACAGCTCTTTTCACCATCACCCGTCACCCGTCACGCGTCACCCGTCACACCTTCACACCCCTACCCGTCACACCCTCCTTCCCCTGTCACTTATTCCCTTCACTCCCCTTCCTCCTTCACTCCCCTTCCCTCCCCTGTCACTTCCCTCACTTTATAAGGGAGACAAAACCCCCACGACCTTCCATTACCTCCATTTGCTATATATTCCATTAACTTACATGCCAAGGGGCCGTGGGATGTGGAGGGCAGCACGCACCCCTTCCACGCACCCTTCTCCACGCCTCCACTTTCCACGCCCCCTTCCAGCCGTCCCCCCTATTAATCCCCTCCCCCTTTGTGTAATAGGTGGCCTGATGGGGGTCGTAAAAAAGGCAGTAAAAAGAGAAATTAGACGGAGAATTACGCATATTACTCGTTCCTCCTCCAAAAAATGTGTAAAAAAAGGAAAGAGAAGTGAATTTTCTTAGTTATTTTTGGGTGAAATGTTAGGTGTTGCTTGTGACTTGTTGGCTTACCTGTGCCTGGTCTTACCTGTACCTTGTTAGCTTACCTGTACCTTAGTTTACCTGTGTCTTGGTCTTACCTGTGCCTTCTTAGCTTACCTGTACCTTGTCTTACCTGTGCCTTGTCTTACCTGTGCCTTGTTTTACCTGTGACTTGCTAGCTTACCTGTGCCTTGTTTTACCTGTACCTTGTTACCTGTACCTTGTTAGTTTACCTGTACCTTGGTTTACCTGTGTCTTCTTTTACCTGCACCTTGTTGGCTTACTTGTACCTTGTATTACCTGTACCTTGTCTTACCTGTACCTTACCTTACCTGTATCTACCTCGTTAATTCACCTGTACTTCACTAGGTTATCTGTACTTTGTTACCTTACCTGTATCTACTTCGGCTTACCTGTATCTCCTTCCTTTAGTCACCTGTATTTGGTTAACTTGCCTTTATGTCACCTGTACCGTAAATTAACCTAATCTAACTAACCTAACCTAATCTAATCGAGCCAAACACACCTGCGCCTTGTTAGTAAGTCACACCTGTCCTCTGTCACCAGTCATCTGTGTGTGTTAGCCGTGTCACCTTTGCATTATCTGTGTGGGGGACAATTAATTAAGGTAATGGCGACATGAGAGAGGGGCCTTCATGTCACACACACACACACACACACACACACACACACACACACACACACACACACACACACACACACACACACACTCTATTTGTTAAATGATCCGTGCGCGACTTTCGGCATTCCATAATTTTCTTTCTTTTTCTTTTATGCTTTTTTACTTTTAATTTTTGCTTGTATTTTCTATTTTCTATAATAAATTGTTCTTTCTTTCATAATTTCTTCCTAATTATTCCATCTCCCCACTTTTATCTTTTGTGTTTCCTCCTCCTCCTCCTCCTCCTGTCTCTATTCACTCTTGTTTTCTGTCTTTCCTCCTCCTCTTCTTCCTCCTCCTCCTCCTCCTCCTCCTCCTCCTTCTTCTTCTATGTTATTTTTCTTTATCTTTATTCATTCTCAGCATCATCTCTTCTCCATGTTAATCTTTCTATTCCCCTCTTATTTCTTCCCTTTATCCACTTTATTTTTCCCCTTCGCCTCGCCTCCTCCACCTGCTCCTCCATTTTTTTCAATTATTCCCTGTTGGCCATGTTTTCCCTTCCTTCTCTCCTCTTCACGCCTCACTTCACCTCCCTCTCTCTCGCGGCTCTTGCCTACAAGCGTGTAATCTTTATTCTACAGCTCTATTTTTCCCCTCCCTCCTCCCCCTCTTCTCCCTCAAGCTCCTGTGTCTCCCTCTCTCTCTCCCTCTCCTCCCTCTCTCCCTCCCTCTCTCCCTCCCTCTCTCCCTCTACCTCGCCCTCCCTCTCCTTTCCTGACAGACGTTACACACCACTAACAGATAAGCCTCTCTCTCTCTCTCTCTCTCTCTCTCTCTCTCTCTCTCTCTCTCTCTCTCTCTCTCTCTCTCTCTCTCTCTCTCTCTCTCTCTCTCTTCCTCTCACCTTTCCTTCCTTTGCTGTCCTACTTGTTATCTTCTCTGTTCCCTTTATTCCTACATTTCCTATTTCTCTTCTTCCTTCACTCTCCACTTCCTCCTCCTTTCCTTACTCCTTAACGTTATTCTCCTATCTTCTTTCCCGATTATTCTTTCTTCTTGTTTGTCTCTCCTCTTTGTCTGCTTTCCTTCCTTCCTTCCTTCTTTCCTCCTTCCTTATTCATTACCTCCTTTTCTTCGACACCTACTTCCTTTTCTCCTTTCCTCCTCTTCCTCCTACTGCTCCTACCTCCCCTTCTAACTCTTCCCTTCTCTCCCTCCCTCGCTCCCTTACCTAACGCCTCCACCTGGCCAGCCATTTATCATACGCCTATATGAGTGTGATGCAGGACAAAGACGCCCCACAACCCCTGCCACTCATCTCTGTCACCTGTGCTGCTTTTTTGTACGCAAGGAAGGTCACGGGTAGGGAGGTTAAGCTAACACCGCTTCACTGGCTTAGGCTGGCCTGGTGCGGGGCTTAAGTTGGCTGGGTTTTAGTGGCTGTGTGTCTGTGTGTTTAATTTTGTGTCTATAAAGGAAGTGGTTGAGATATGTGGAGGTTTAAGAAATGGTGGATAGTTTTGCTTCATGGATGTAAATAGGTTTGTGTTGAAATATGTTTTGGTTAGCTGATGGGTAGATGATATGTGGATGAAAGAGTTAGTAGAGGATTGGATCGGTGGGTGAATGAGTGGGTAAGTGGATAAGAGAGTGGATGTTTGTGTGGATAAGTGAGATTGGGTTTGAGTGGTTTATTCCTTTCAGTAACATGACGTGTTTTTGATATTCACTCTGCTTACTATTTGGTGATTTTATACAGCTTCAGAAACTTATGTGGGGAGATTGAAATAGTGAAGACTGTGGGTATTAATCTTTTGACCTCCATAGACCCTTCTTAATATCAATAAAATAATCTAATCACACCCAAACTGATGGTAAAAATGCGTTCCAGTACTGAAGGGGTTGATATTGATAAATGGAGGAATAAATGAGTGAATGGGTTAGTAATGGATGGATAAAAACATATTCACACCAAGCCAATCTGTCTAAGACCCACACCATACCATACCATACTCCCTCATACCCTGCCATACCTTTCCATCTCCCCTACCATCATTCCAGACCCCTGCCAGTACACCATCTCCATCATCTTCCCTCATGCCTCAACGCTTCCCATCTACACTCCCTCCTTCACTCTCTCCCCTTCCCCTCCCCGTTATCTCGCCCCCCCGCTGATACCAAAGCGGGGGGTGGCCATTGTTTCTTGTTCCTCCAGCGAGTTTAACCGATAGAATCCCGCTACCTTCCCGACAACCCATGTGTCTGTCGGGGAGGAAGTAATGGGGGAGGGGAGAGGTGGTAGGGGGAGGTAATGGAGGGGTGTGATGGAGGAAGTTATGGCTAAGGCGGGGGGGTAAAAAAGCTAGGTTAACGGTAGGGAGGTCAAGGAAAAGATAATTGAGAGAGAGAGAGAGAGAGAGAGATGACTGGGTTCCTTGGAGATGAGATAAATGTTGAGATATTAGAATAATGGATTATATGGAGATGAAAATGTGAAGATATAGTGAGGCACACAGATAGAGAGAGAGAGAGAGAGAGAGAGAGAGAGAGAGAGAGAGAGAGAGAGAGCATACATTTAAACCTTAAGCACAGTTCACGCACCTATGAATGAAACAAGTACTTTTTTATCCCTCCTTTCTTGATAGTATCTCATTTCCTTACCATTTTCTCTGCTAATGGGTCGCAGCGAACACCCAGCGCCGCGAGACACTTTTCCCGGTGCTCTCGTCTTTCATCGGGGCGTGAATTGTGGGCGGCGCGGCGTGAGGGACGGCTTTGCGGGGGCGTTAGGTGATCAGCGGCAAGTTTTATTCTGAATCGTGCTCGGCGGTGCAGTGTCCGGCAAATCCTATCGGCAGTTTTAATCATTTGTAATTGTGTCGTAAATATTGGCGGCGCTGTGGTAGGGTGGTGGTGGTGGTGGTGCCTGACTTGCCGCTCTGTTCTGTACTACCACCACCACCACCACCACCACCACCACCACCACCATAACAAGCATTACAAGCACCACAGCGAGGCATTGAATATATATACTAGTATTATTTGTTTTTTTTATTTGCTTATATTTCAGCATGAATTAGAAGACACCACCTACAACCACCACCACCATCACCACCACCACCACCACCACCACCACCACCACCACCACCACCACCACCACCACCACCACCACCACTAAAATTATACCTGCATATATTGGTGTGTGTGTGTGTGTGTGTGTGTGTGTGAGAGAGAGAGAGAGAGAGAGAGAGAGAGAGAGAGAGAGAGAGAGAGAGAGGAAAGCAATAAAAACCAAGACGAGCATAATATAGACAAAACAATGAGAGAGAGAGAGAGAGAGAGAGCGTGCCTGCTT
>NC_059286.1:10258639-10266139 GCF_017591435.1 Portunus trituberculatus
GTTTACTACCTCCCATTCACCCATTACTCCTCATCCACTCACCTGCTATGACACCATTACCCCTCCTGGCCCTACCATTACCCTCCCCCCACGGCCCCATTACCTATTCCCATCGAGTCATCAAAAAAAAGGTATCACAGGCGAGCAAGTGAGTCCCCATTATGTCCCATTAAGCCGCCATTACTTACCTGACTAATTGTGCCCCTGATCAATACTCTCTCTCTCTCTCTCTCTCTCTCTCTCTCTCTCTCTCTCTCTCTCTCTCTCTCTCTCTCTCTCTCTCTCTCTCTCTCTAGTTCCAGTAATTGCCATGAAATTCTTCCTTAGCATGATTTCCCCATTACCTGTGACGTCATTGGGTGTGAGGGGAGTGATGGGGAGGGGAAATGGGGTAGGGAGGGGAGAAGGAGGATGATGGGGAGGGGAGAAGTGGAGTGAAGGGGAAGAGAGAGAGGGAGGTGATGGGGGTGAGAGGTGGTTTTGTAGGGGAGATGAAGGCGTGATGGGAAGGGGAGAGGGGAGAAGTTAGGTGATGGGGAAGAGAGAAAGGGAAGAGGGAGGTGATGGAAAGGGGAGAGAAAGGAAGGGTTGGGGGTTGCAGGAAGTATGGACTTATGGGAGTGGAGTGGAGGAGTAAGTCAGTGTGGATGGGATGGACATGTGGAGGGTGGAGTGGTGAGGGAAGGAAGGGATAGTTTGATGGGTGGTGATGGTGGTGGTGAGTAGAGGCAGTGTACAGTGAAGGAGATAAAGTGCAGTTGTTTTGGTGATGGTGGTGGTGGTGGTGGTGGTGGTGGTGGTGGTGGTGGTGGTGATGATAGTGGTGGTGATGGTGTACAGTTTATCAATCAATAAGACAAGAAAAAAGGGAAAAATAAATAAAAAAATGCAAAATAACTCAAATAAATAAAAAAAACACAAAGAAAATAAACTAAAGAAAAAGAAGATAAAAGATAAATAGATAAAAGAAAAATAGGTAAAAAAAAAACAGGAAAATAAAAAATCGTGACTTTCCCCTCTTTCTATTCACAAGGGAGCAGTAGAAGGGAGCCAATTCTCATCCCATCTCCCCTTTTCCCCTTCTCCCCATCCTCTCCTCTCTCCTCCACATCCCCTCACTCCTGATGTTCCCTTCCTCTCCCATATCTCATTCCTCCCATTCCCCTTAGTATCCTCTCTCTTTCTCCCATCTCCCCTCTCCCCTCTCCCATCTCCCCTTCCCTTCATCTTTAACAAAACGTGTCCTGATTCTCCAGGGACTTGTACGTTTCTCTGCCCCCTTTTCTTCCCCTTTCCTCCCCTTTCTCTCTCTTCCCCTTTCTTCTTCCTATTTTTCTATTATTCTCCTCCTTCAAGGCCTTCTCCTCTCCTCTTTTTCCTCTTATTTTTCTGTTCCCTTTCTTACTCTTACTCTCTCGCTCTTTCACTCCTTCTGGCATACTGAGAGAGAGAGAGAGAGAGAGAGAGAGAGAGAGAGAGAGAGAGAGAGAGAATTTTTCATCAGACAAAAGACGAAATGTATGTCAAGAAAAATGAAAAAAACAAGGAAGAAAAATGTAAGAAACATGTAAATATGAATTAGAGAAGAACATGCCATTATTCTCTCTCTCTCTCTCTCTCTCTCTCTCTCTCTCTCTCTCTCTCTCTCTCTCTCTCTCTCTCTCTCTCTCTCTCTCTCTCTCTCTCTCTCTCTCTCTCTCTCTCTCTCTCTCTCTCTCTCTTCATTGTGTGTGTGTGTGTGTGTGTGTGTGTGTCTGTCTGTCTGTCTGTCTGTCTGTCTGTCTCGTAGAAGCCATTACATATTCTTAACTACATCCACCACTCCTCCTCCTCCTCCTCCTCCTCCTCTTCCTCTTCCTCTTCCTCTTCCTCTTCCTCCTCCTCCTCCTCTTCCTCTTCCTTTTCCTCTTCCTCCTCCTCCTCCTCCTCCTCCTCCTCCTCCTCCTCCTCCTCCTCCTCCTCCTCCTCCTCCTTCCTATCACCATCAAGTCTTCACAAACTTTTTGCGGTAATAACTATGTAAGAAAGGCTTGGCTCGCGTGTGTTAGGGACGCGCCGCCCTGCCCGGGTTATTAATGCTAAGTACAGGAGATCTGCTTGGGAACGTGCGCGCCCCGAGGAGTGATAGCATTACCAGTAGTAGTAGTTGTAGTAGTAGTTGTTGTAGTAGTAGTGGTAGTTGTAGTTTTAGTAGTAGTAGTAATAGTAGTAGTAGTAATAATTTTGTTTTTTATAGTAGTAGTAGTTTTGGTGGTGCTGTTTTGTGTTAGTAGTAGCAGTGTTGGTAGTAATAGTAGTAGTAGTAGTAGTAGTAGTAGTAGTAGTAGTAGTAGTAGTAGTAATCCATTGAAATTTAACGCTGCAACACACCCAAAGCGGAAATAAAACCAAAAGAAACACAAATTAGACTCGTAAACTCCTTCATATTCAGCCGAAAAGAGAGAGAGAGAGAGAGAGAGAGAGAGAGAGAGACGGAGAATCACCTCACTGTTCCATTCGCCAAGACGGAGACCTTCCTCCGTTCTTTTGTGCCAAGATACACTAGGCTTTGGAACAACTTAGTCAGTGATACAGATATACACAAGGCTCCTACTCTTCAGAAATTTAAGTGTGAGGCTAATAAATGGCTAAAAGTGTAATAGTGTATTGTTTTAAATGAAAGTGTATCTTTTGAAATGAAAATGTTGGCCTTCAAAAGTGAATGTGTGACTTTCGGCAAGAAAATTTTTAACCAAGTAAATGTGAATCTTTCAAGGAAAAAGATAATTAGTGAAAAGTGAAAGGGGCGTGTATATCCCAGAAAGACTATGTAACAAATGGCATCTTGTATTATTGTGTGCAATTTTTACTATTTAGTTTATATAACTATTTTACTATTTTGTATTGCATTGCATTTCTCATGTACTAATATTATGTCAAAGATAGTTCTCGGCAACTCACCGTGAACTTTTCGATATTTACTATTTTTATCTTTGTAATATCAATTTGTAGAGAGAGAGAGAGAGAGAGAGAGAGAGAGAGAGAGAGAAAGAGAAAGATCCTTGAAACCTCAATAGACCCATCACTTGTATTCGTATGTACAACTTGACTAGAGAGAGAGAGAGAGAGAGAGAGAGAGAGAGAGAGAGAGAGAGAGATGGAGATAGAAAAGAAAAAGAAAAATAGTGGTGCAGATTAAACTCATTTCCTTCCCCTGTGACTCTGGAATCGCTCGCAGATTTGCATTTGGGCTGGAGGTTCTAATTAACTTCCCTTAATAAGACTTAGTGGATTAGCCCAGATGAACTGCTTCCAAATTTACTATAAGCGAAATATGGAAACCGAATTAAGCCCAGCCGAACTAGATCTAGGCATTTTTTGTATGTGTGTGTGTGTGTGTGTGTGTGTGTGTGTGTGTGTGTGTGTGTGTGTGTGAGTGGGTGGGGGTCATTCTCTCTCTCTCTCTCTCTCTCTCTCTCTCTCTCTCTCTCTCTCTCTCTCTCTCTCTCTCTCTCTCTCTCTCTTCTCCATTTATATTTTGGTTTTCTTTCATTTTATTTTTTATCTTTTTTTCTTCTTTTTCTCGTCCTCGTCTCCTCCAGTTTTTGAGATTTCCATATTTGTATTGTTGTGCGTGAGTGTGCATGGTAGTGTGTGTGTGTGTGTGTGTGTGTGTGTGTGTGTGTGTGTGTGTGTGTGTGTGTGTGTGTGTGTGTTCAAGCACTCACACACACACACACACACACACACACACACACACACACACACACACAAGAAAGAGAAAAAAAATGTATAATTCCTAAGTTCTTGAAACCTTTGTCATATTTGAAGTATTAATAAAAAACATAGAGTAAACAAAACATGAAATAAAAACAACACAGACACGCAATAAAACGAGCAAAAGCACAAACAATTAACAAGAAATAAAAAAAAAACGGAACATTTACCCTAGATGAATGTATTACTGTTTTGTTGTTGATTTCATTCACTTTTTTTTTGTTTGGCTTATTGTATCCTCTTCTTTTTTATAATCCCTTTTGTAATCCTGTGTTATTCATGGTGGTGGTGGTGGTGGTGGTGGTGGTGGTGGTGCTTACCTGACACACTCTGCCTCTCTCTCAGCCTCACCTGTGCATCTTTTCTGGACTTCTTTTTGTTTTTCTCTTCAATTTTCCAACCTTTTTTTGGACACTTCTTAATTCTGAGCGAGTAAAAGTGGATGTTGTTTTATTTATTTATTTTTGACGTGTCTATTTTTACTTGTGTGTGTGTGTGTGTGTTCGTGTGTGTTTCTTCTTCGTCTTCCTACTGCTTTCTCCTCCTCCTCCTCCTCCTCCTCCTCCTCCTCCTGGCCCTTTTCTGGCTTTATTTCTTACCCCTCTTCATTCTCGTTATTGTCCTTCTCCTTTACTTATGAGCATGTTCTCGACCTCGTTCTCTGTCTCTTCCTCCTCCGTCCTCCTCTTCCTCCTCTTCCTGCTCTTCCTCCTCTTCATCCAGATCTTCGTCTACGCCCTCATCTTTTTCTTCTTCATCTGCCATCCCATCTCTTCTCTCCTCTTCTTCCTTCCCTCCCTCCTTTCCACCCTTCCCTCCCTCCCGTCTCTCCCTCCCTCCCGGACATAATTGCCTCCTGTCCTCGTGTTCAGGTTGTATTGAAAGTAATTAAAGGTGAAGAGTTGCCTTTCAATTTCCTGCCGAGTTACAGGAATTAGAGACCAAGTTTGTGCTGGGATGTTGCTGCTGCTGCTTCTGCTCCTGTTACTGCTACTGTTGCTACTGCCGATGTTGGTGCTCTTGTTGGTGCCGTTGCTAGTGCTGCTGGTGAGCTGGTTTTCTTGTTGCTGTTGTTGATATTGTTGTTAGGTAGTGTTATATCTGCCTTTTATATGCTACTGTTGCTACTGCTATTACTACTATTACTTCTACTATTGCTACTTCTGCTACTGCTGCTGCTACTACTACTACTGCTACTACTACTACTACTACTGCTACTACTACTACTACTACTACTGCTACTACTACTACTGTTGTTGCTGCCAGTACTGCTACTATTACTACTACTGTTACTACTAATATTTCTACTACTGCTACTACTGTTGTTCCTACTACTACTACTACTGCTGTTCCTACTACTACTACTACTACTACTACTACTACTACTACTACTACTACTACTGCTGCTGCTGCTGCTGCAAACAACTGCAAATATCAATGCATGCAGAGAGAGAGAGAGAGAGAGAGAGAGAGAGAGAGCTCCCAGTAACCTAGCCTGGACAAAGAGAATGAGTAATGGTATCAACTGTATAACTCACATACAAAGAGAGAGAAAGAGAGAGAGAGAGAGAGAGAGAGAGAGAGAGAGAGAGAGAGAGAGAGAGAGAGAGAGAGAGAAGGGGGGGCAACGAGTCACAGGAGCGCCACAGATCCTGAACACTGAAATCCTGCAGGAAGCGACGCAGTCATACTAGGAACATGAAATTACCTCATGAAAATAGAGCAGTGGCGATCCCTAGAGAGAGAGAGAGAGAGAGAGAGAGAGAGAGAGAGAGAGAGAGAGAGAGAGACTTATCTAAAAGGAATATTAACACTAACACCGTAATGGAAATAGAGCGAGAAACAAAGATGATAGAGAGAGAGAGAGAGAGAGAGAGAGAGAGAGAGAGAGAGAGAGAGAGAGAGAGAGAGCCATGGCAACGTTAATAGTCTACTTCATCAATAGTGAGGAGAACAGCCCTAGGGAGGTAATATGTAATAACCATTAACACTGGAGGACACAGGAGGAGGAGGAGGAGGAGGAAGAGGAAGAGGGAGGGAGGGAGGGAGGGAGGAGGGAAGACTGACGAGAAGAGGGGAATGAGGAGGAGGAAGAGGAGGATAAAAACAAAATACTCGGTAGTGGGAGAGGAAGAAGGAAGTGAAGGAGAAAATAGAAGAGGAAGAGTAGGAGGAAGAGGAAGGGGCGGAGAAGTAGTAATTATCGTTAAATATGTGACTTTGCGAGCGTGTACATTTGCGTAACACACACACACACACACACACACACACACACACACACACACACACACACACACACACACACACACACACACACACACACACACACAGACACACACACACACGACCACAAGCATTCAAACTCCTCTTCCCTTCGTCTTTAAGCAGGGAAAAAAGAGAAGTGTTTATATTTACTTGTTTTTTTTTTTTCCTTCTTGCTAACTAGTCGCTCTGATGG
The DNA here is from genome assembly GCF_017591435.1 of Portunus trituberculatus. Lineage (NCBI taxonomy): Eukaryota > Metazoa > Arthropoda > Malacostraca > Decapoda > Portunidae > Portunus > Portunus trituberculatus. The sequence goes on from NC_059286.1 coordinate 10,264,854, forward strand.
GAAGGTTAAAGGGAAACTCTGCTCTGCTTCTGATCTTATTTTTCCCTTAGTCAGTTTTTTTTTTCCTTATTTTTTCCTTTTTTCCTTCATAAAATACTTGTATATATTGTTGACTCAATGTTGTTTGATTATATTTTCACCTTTTTTTTGTGTATTTTTTTGGGTAATTATGATTTGAAATATGTTTTGTTTTGGTTTTCTTTTTTTCTGCGTTTTTTTTAATGTGTTCTATTTTTCTCTTTTTCTTACTTTTTTCCTTTTTCTGCTTTTTCCTCTCAGTGTGTTTGATTTTCCTCTTTTTTTTATCATTTTTATATTTTTCTACTGTTTTTCCTGTGTGTTTAATTTTCCTTTTTCTTACTTTTTTCTTACTTTTTTCTAGTTTTTCTTTTGTGTTGTGATTTTCCTTTTCTTATTTTTTTTCTCTTTTTTATACTGTTTTTCCTCCCCTATGTATTCTATTTTCCTCTTTCTCTTTCTTTTTTTCTACTTTTTTCCTACTGTTTTTCCTGTCTGTATGTTTGGTTTTCCTCATTTTCTTACTTTTCCTTAATTTTTTTCAATTTTTTGTGTTTGACTTTCTTCTTTTTTTCTATTTTTCCTCCTTTTTTCTACTCTTCTTCCTCCTTTCTTGTTTTCTTGTACTTTTTTCAATTCTATTTTTTCATCACTTATTATCAAACTCTTCCATTAAGTTCTCCTGTTTTTCGTCCTCCTTCTTGTTCTCCTTTTCCTTCTCCTCCTTTTCTCCAATTTTCTTTCTCTTCCTTTTAAGTATTTTTTGTCATTTATTTATTTCTTCGTTATATCAAACACAACGCATATTCCTCCTCCTCCTTCTCCTCCTCCTGCTATTCCTTTCCCTGCTCCTCTTCCTTTCCTTGTCTCTCTTTCTCCCTCCTTCTCCTCCTGCTCCTTCCTTTCCCTGGATATCCTCCTCCTCCTCCTCCTCCTCCTCCTCCTCCTCCTCCTCCTCCTCCTCCTCCTCCTCCTCCTCCTCCTCCTCCTCTCTTGTACTCTCTTCCCCTTTCCTCTGCCTTTCTTCCCTTTCCTCTCCCCGTCATAGCAGCGGCCCGGGTTGTTACCTAGTGCAGGTGTCACTCTGGCTGCCCTGCCCCGGCGACAGGTGTGTGGACAGCTGACACACACCTGCACGCCGCGCCTCCAATCCAGGCCAGTTAATTAAACAAAGCACAGGAAGTGAAGGTTTAAAGCGCCGCCTCCACTAGAACACTTTCCTATTTCGCTCTTTGGCAACCACGATGTTCAAGATTTTTTTCCCCTTT
>NC_059286.1:10268639-10276139 GCF_017591435.1 Portunus trituberculatus
AACATAAAAACAAAATGCAATAAGAATCATGAATAAGATGAACAAAAACATGAATAGAATCAATACGAGAAAATTAATATGTGTAGATTGAACAGATCGAGTGAAACCTGAGCTAAATTAATGAAAAAAAGTGAACAAGTGTGTGGAATCATTAGCAGGAAGGTGGACAAGTGAGTGGAATTAATGACAGAGGAAGTGTGATCAGATTTAAGAGTGAAGGGAAGCAGAGTGAGCGAGTGAGAGAGTGAGTGAGAGAAGCAGCATCACAACGGCATGAGTAAGTAAGTAGCAAGAGGATCGAGAGCCTGAGAGAGAGAGAGAGAGAAAATGTACGAAAACACGTCTAAATCCAGTCCTCATTTTATTCTTCCTCCTCTTCCTCCTACTTATCATCCTACTCCTCCTTTTCTTCCTCTTCCTCCCTCTTCCTCCTACTTATCTTCCTACTCCTCCTTTTCTTCCTCTTCCTCTTCCTCCTTAAAGTCTCACCTCTCTCTGGTCTTATATCACACCTTTTACACTTAAGCTCTTTCTCCTCCATGACTCCTCCACCACCACCACCACCACCACCACCACCACCACCACCACCACCACCACCACCACCACCACCATTACCTCTGTTATTTTGCTGCTAACTTAATATTTTCCTATGCTGTTGCTGTTCTCTTTTTTGTTCTTCTTTTTGCTTCTGTTCATCAGCTTGCTTTATTATCATTAAATCTTTTTCTCTTGTTTTTTTTTTTATTCTCTTCTTTTTACTTTTTTTTTTTTTATCTCTTCACCGTTCTCTTATGTTATTGTGTTCTTGTAGTTATTTTCTTTTTTTTTTTTCCTTTCTCTGTTGTTTTCTCTCTCTCTCTCTCTCTCTCTCTCTCTCTCTCTCTCTCTCTCTCTCTCTCTCTCTCTCTCTCTCTCTCTCTCTCTCTCTTCTCGTCTTCTCGTCTTTGCTAATATGCATCTCAAATGTTAGTGTCACCTTATTTTATCATTCTTATCCTTACCTTATATTTTATTTCGTAGTCTTCATGTCCTCTGCTACTCAATTTCCTCTGGTCTTTATTCCTCTTTTGATCTCTAGTCACTCTCTCTCTCCTTGTCCTCGCTAATATTCATCTCAGACCTTAGTGTCACCTTATTATCATTCCTTTACTCATATTCTACTTACTCGTCTTTATTATACCTGTTACTTGAGTTCTTGTAGTTCTCGTATCCTCTCCTCCTCCTCCCCGCCTCCCAGCGCCTCAGCAGCTAGATTCCCACACGACAGGCGGCGGTCGAGCAGAAAATGATAATGTTAATGAAATCATACGAACGCGGCGAGGTTCCCTTAGTGATGCAGGTGTGTTGGGCGTGAGGGAGGCGCGGGAATGTGTGATGAGGCTATGAGGCGCCGACAACTGTAGCGTGCATGGTGATGGTGTGTGTGGGGGGAGGGGGTAATGATGTTGCTGGTGGTGGTGGTGGTGGTGGTGGTGATGTTGACTAGAATGGTGATGGTGATAAGGAGGACGAGGACGTGATGATGGTGGTAATGATGGTGATGATGGTGGTGAGCAGGAGGAAAAGAGGACTATTGTAATGATGTTGATAAGAAAAGTAATTATGGGGAGGAAGAAAATTGAGAAAATTGAGATGACAAAAAATGAATAAATAAATGAATACAAAAAACATTCTAGATAACATACACACACACACACACACACACACACACACACACACACACACACACACACACACACACACACACACACACACACACACAAAGTTACCTCACGTAGAAATCTCACAGCACAACTTAGCAAGAGAGAGGAAAAACTACATTCATAAAAACCATCTCTCATTTATTTATCTGTATATTTTCCAACCCTGCTTGCTATTTTATTTTTCTCCATATACTCATAAAAAACACACAAGTTCATCCATAAGTCAGGTTAAGTTAGGTTAGGTTAGGTTAGATTAAGTTAGGTTAGGTTATTTACTGATCTATTTGTACACTAATCCTTATTTCTTTTCATTTTCCACCATAGACACTTAAAATCACACACGTTTATCCACAGGTTAGGTTAAGTTAGGTTAGTTAGATTAAGTTAGGTTGTGTTACTTATCTATTTGCAGTGTAATCCTTATTTCTGTTTACTTTTCACCCTATACAGTTAAAACGACACAACTTCATCCATTGTTCAAGTTAGGTTAAGTTAGGTTAGGTTAGAATAGATTAAGTTAATTGGTGTTACTTATCTTTTTGCAATCTAATCCTTATTTCTTTCTGTTTTTCATCATATACTCTTAAAGCCACACAAGTTCATCCATTGGGCAGATTAGGTTACGTTAAGTTAGGTTAAGCTAGGTTAGGTTAGGTTCAAATCCTTACTTCTTTGTACTTTCCACCAAAGACACTTACATAGGCTCATCCATTGGTCAGGTCAGGTTAGGTTAAGTTGAGACCCACAAGTTGATCCATTGGTCGAGTCAGGTTAAGTTAGGTTAGGTTTATTTAACTTATCTATTTCTACACTAATGCTTACTTATTTTCAACCTTCGCTACTCTCGTTGAGGACCACAAGTTTATTCAGTTGTCGGGTGATGAACGAGGGTGTGTAGTGTGTGTGGTGTGCGGCGCGGAGCTGACTGGACCCTGGACTGTGTGGTGTGTGGTGTGCAGGGTCCGCCACTCGCCAAGCTGTGTGCTGTTGGGGGCGTGGCAGCGGCTTGTTTACTGCAGTCATTTGTTTTTGTCGATAATTTGTTTAAAGGCTCGAGAAAAGGCGACTTAGCGTGTAAATATTGGTGTGTGTGTGTGTGTGTGTGTGTGTGTGTGTGTGTGTGTGTGTGTGTGTGTGTGTGTGTGTGTGTGTTGTTCGACTACAACCTAATATATTTTCTTTTTGTTTTTCATTTACTTGTGTGCTATTCTCTGTTTGTTCTCCGTTTTCCATGATGTTTTATTCAACTTTTTATTCTCTCTCTCTCTCTCTCTCTCTCTCTCTCTCTCTCTCTCTCTCTCTCTCTCTCTCTCTCTCTCTCTCTCTCTCTCTCTCTCTCTCTCTCTCTCTCTCTCTCTCTCTCTCTCTCTCTCTCTCTCTCTCTCTCTCTCTCTCTCTATATTTGAAAGTACAGCAACAGCCTTCTTCCTCTTCCTGCACCTCCTCCTCCTCCTCCTCCTCCTCCTCCTCCTCCTCCTCCTCCTCCTCCTCCTCCTCCTCCTCCTCCTCCTCCTCCTCCTCCTCCTATAATGAATATCGGAAGAGAGGAATCGTTAAATAATTATACAGCATCGATATTCTTTCCACCTCAATATTGGACTAAAAAATAACATATACAGTTTGGGTTATCAGTTTCCCCGCCTTTTGATCGCTCGCTCGCCATTGCATTCATTATTTTTTCATTAATTTGGTGATTTTTTTTCCTCTCTGTGTTCTTTTTCCTTTTTTTCCAGTGACTAATGAGCCCCGGATTATGTGATTCTTTTTTTCCTTTTGGTTCATTATTTTTATTTATTTATTCTCTCTCTCTCTCTCTCTCTCTCTCTCTCTCTCTCTCTCTCTCTCTCTCTCTCTCTCTCTCTCTCTCTCTCTCTCTCTCTCTCTGTCTCGTCTTTGTTGTTGTTTATATATTCTCTTCAAGTTTGGCGCATCCTTGTCATGAACTTTTCTTGCTCCTCAACGTTTCTCTCTCTTCTCTAAATTTCCCTTAACTTCTCCCAATTTAGATTCCTCCTTCTCCTCCTCCTCCTCCTCCTCCTCCTCCTCCTCCTCCTCCTCCTCCTCCTCCTCCTCCTCCTCCTCCTTCTTTTCCCCATCCTCATTCTCTTTCATCTCTTCTTTTCATTTGTTCCTCCCCTCTTCCTCCCTTCAGTTTTCATTCTTCTTCCTTTACTTTTGTTTTTATCATTTTCATTTTCTCCTTCCTTCTCTTTTCCTCATCTTTCTTCTTTTCCCTATCCTCCTTCTCTTTCTTCATCTCTTTTTTTTATTTGTTCTTCCCCTCTTCCCCTCATCACTTTTCATTCTTATTCTATTTTTATTTTTATCATTTTCTTCCTCCTCCTCCTCCTCCTCTTCCTTTTTCTTTTTTATTTTTTTTATTTTCCTTTTCTTCTTCTTCTATTATTTTTTGTTTCTTTTGCTACGTTTCATTTTCCTCTTTCTTTACTTTATCTTCTCTCTCTCTCTCTCTTCGCCTCTCTCTTCGCTCCTTTTCTTTTCTTTTCCATCACTATCAACGCCCTTCTTATTCCTCCTCCTCCTCCTCCTCCTCCTCCTCCTCCTCCTCCTCCTCCTCCTCCTCCTCCTCCTCCTCTTCAGGTAAAAAGGATTGATTGACACCCTCCTCTTGCATTTTCTCGAGACAGATCCATGACTTTTTTTTAGTGTGTGTGTGTGTGTGTGTGTGTGTGTGTGTGTGTGTGTGTGTGTGTGTGTGATTTATCATTTTTTTCAAGTGTTTAATCTTTTGTTTGTTTGTTCTAGTAGTAGTTGCTTAGGATGGTGATTGTGATGGCATTCTCTCTCATTCCTTCTCCTCTTCCTCCTCCTCCTCCTCCTCCTCCTCCTCCTCCTCCTCCTCCTCCTCCTCCTGTGCTATCCTGTCTCTCTTCTCTGTAGCTAGTTATAAGTAGTTACCAAACAGCCGTGAAAAGAGCAAGAGGTCTGTTGCTGTTTGTCGTTCCTTTGTATACCTCCTCCTCCTCCTCCTCCTCCTCCTCCTCCTCCTCCTCCTCCTTCTCTTCTTCCCTTTCAAGATCCTCCAATCTATGTCTAGCCTTCGTCTTACTAGTGTTCTTACCTCTCTTTTGCTCCTCCTCCTCCTCCTCCTCCTCCTCCTCCTCCTCCTCCTCCTCCTCCTCCTCCTCCTCCTCCTCCTCCTCCTCCTCCTTCTCTTGCTGCTGCTGCTGGTGCTCCTCCTTGGGCTCCTCCTCGGGCTTCCTGCGTGGCTCCTTTCATGTGTGTGTGTGGCTAGCACCTAATTGCCCTTCCGCCTGTCCGCCCGGCGCCCGGCACCATTTGATCCCATGTAAGTGGATTAGCGTGTCCTCGTACGGTCCCGCGGCTCCAATTGCCTCGTTTGGTCTCGTTTGCTGCACACGAGGAGCTCCGCCGTGTGTGTGTGTGTGTGTGTGTGTCTTGTTTTTCCTATTTTTTTTTAGGTCCCTAACTTACCTTTTCCTTCGCATCTTAACCCCTTCAGTAGCATGACGCGTTTCCATATTCATTCTGCTTAGTATTTGATGATTTTATACAGCTTCAGAAACTCATGTGGGGGATTAAAATAGTGAAGGCTGTGGCCATTAATTTTTTGACCTCTATGAACCCTTTCTAATGTCATTAAATGATCTTATCCTACACATATCTGAAGGTCAAAATGTGTCCCGGTATTGAAATGGTTAATATTTATTGGCGTTTAGTGTGTAGTCTTGTTTATTTCATTAGTTATTGTTTGTTTTCATTTATCATTCTATTTAGTGTTGATCTAATGGCGTACAGCTCTAGTCTGGCATCTCTGTGTTATCTCCTTATCTCTCTGTTTCCCAAACAACATACTAAGACAGCCGCTGCCACCATCAATACCTTATATCATTCAGTTAGCATCGCATCGGTGGTTCAGTGGTAGAATTCTCGCCTGCCACGCGGGAGGCCCGGGTTCGATTCCCGGCCGATGCATGAATACTTTTATTAGTTTGGTCATGAGGCGTCGCAGTGCTTTATTTAGCCACGAGACGGCACAGACTCCCGCCGCGTGGCCCTGGCGTGGTTCAGAGGAGCAGTAGTTGTGTGGTGGTGTTTAATATCAAATTGGCGGGTGTTTGGAAGCAGCTTGCAAGGCGCCTGGCAACTTGTGTTTTAGGAGAAGCATTTTTCTTGCCAGTCATCGCCAGCCTTTCACCGCGCACCCCTGCCTTCCCTCCCCTGCCCACCGCCATCTCGCTACCCCGCGCCTCGCCTCCATCCCTCCCTCCCTCCCACCCACCCTTCCCATCACCGGCTCAGCGCACACCTGCCACACCTGCACTGCCCTCCCCACACCTGGCACTCTCCACAGGCACCCTCTGGCTCCCCCTCCCTGTCACAGCTGTCTCCTTCCCATGCTCTCCTCAGGCGCCGAGTGACATGTAGTTTACGTGACGCCATTTGTGTGTCAAAGCAGCGAATCATTTGACAATTCTGCCTCGTGTCCTCTCATTGCCACTGATATCCTGTGTGTGTGTGTGTGTGTGTGTGTGTGTGTGTGTGTGTGTGTGTGTGTGTGTGTGTGTCAACATGCTGTGTTGTGTGAATTAATTATTATTCTAATCTTCGCTGCTCCTGTTCCTCCTCCCTTTCCCATCCATAGCATCCCTTCCTCATGTCCTCCCCATTACCATATTCCTCCATGCATGTGCTGTTCTCTGTCGCCCTGTGTCTCCTCTTCTCTGTCCAGAATTGGAAATATCAAGCATCGGTGGTTCAGTGGTAGAATTCTCGCCTGCCACGCGGGAGGCCCGGGTTCGATTCCCGGCCGATGCACATTTTACATTAGTTTTGGATGTAACTATAAGCTTGGCATGGATGTAGATGTGCTTTTGTTGCCTTGTGAGCTGGAATTTGAACCTATCCACCCTATTATTGCTGCTGCTGATGCTTGTGTTGTTATTGCTACCACAACTACTACTACTACTACTACTACTATTACTACTACTACTGCTACTACTTCTATGGCTGCTACTACTCAACCTGTTTACGTACCCATTGGCTCACCTGTGTATTTAGTTCCCTGTTTTGTCCATACCTTTAAAATTCATAGCCTGATCAATCCACCAGCCTGGCTATAACACACCTGTCTGCCACTTCACCGCTGTAACATTCATACCCTCCCTGTCTGGTCAGCCTGTCCGTACCTGAATTACACTGTCAAGCCTTCCACACGCTGAACCATCCTGCCACTCAACCATCCATTCACAAAACCAACAAATACAGTAACTCGTCCAATCACTCACTTTTCCAATCCTGAACCATCCAAGCAAACATCCAGGACTCCAACTATCCAGCCATTGAATATAACCATCCACTGACTCGACCATCCATTCACAAAGCTAATGAATAAAGTCACTCGTCCAATCACTCATATATCCAATTCTTAACAATCCAGATATCCTTCCAGTACTCCAACTATCCAGCCAGTGAATTATTTAGGAATATAACCATCCACTGACTCGACCATCCATTCACAAAACCATCCAAAGCACTGACCATCCATGTATTCACCCAATAAGTAAATCGACCATCCAGACACCAAAGAATGCGACTCTCTATCGATTCAACCATCCCAGTCAGTCAACCATCCGACCATCCTTGCCTCGCTCACCTGTACTCTACATATTTTACATCAATTACTTAACCCTCCCGAGGCCTCCTTTGTTTCCCCTTGTTTCTCCTCACTTTTATTTAGCCTGACCTTGTTTCTACCCCTCCCCCCATCCAACCATCTCTCTCTCTCTCTCTCTCTCTCTCTCTCTCTCTCTCT
>NC_059286.1:10278639-10281139 GCF_017591435.1 Portunus trituberculatus
GATTGCATTAGTAGCGAGGCAGTGATCAATATTAATGGCAGTGAAGAGAAACTAGTCCATTGAAAGAGGCGTTGAGATCCCTTATTTAGCTCTGCAGCGATGGAGGGAAGCGCTGTTCAATGAAGAAGTAATTGGCTAGAAACTCTCTTTTTTCCTTATTCAAAGTGGCATTAATGAAGTGACGGATATCAAGTGAATAGGTGATGGTGGCATTGTTCAATAGCATCAGTCTGTTTCCAGGAACAAGGCAGAGTTGTAAGGATTTGATGACTGGAAATGCAAGAATGGAGAGGCAGTTTTTCTTGTATGAGTCGGCAGTGATGAAGTGCATGATGAGGTACACGGTGAATAGGTGATGGAATATTAAACAGTGTGAAAGTATTAACCCGGAACAGAGCATTGTTGTATTAGCATGATGGCTGAAAATGTAAGAGTAGAAGCACTTTTAAACTCAAATTAACGAGTAACGGTGTGAAAAGAGACAGAGTGAAGAGATAATTTGATACAGTTTCAGACATCGATAGAAAAGACATTTAACGCATTACAATTATTAGCTTTTTCTTGGAACATGGCTGGAAATGCTGCAAGACTAGAATCTGAAGTAGATGTAGGATATCAAATCAAAAGTTGTATTCCACTTGTTCACTTTTTTTTTTTTTTATAAGAGGAAACACAAGACAGGAACATGAAACAGAGCAGGGAAGAAGTGGAGTGATACAAGTCGTGGGAAGGGAAGGTTAAAATGCATTGCTAACACACGCTCTGAATAATGACACTATCTATTGAGTTTGTCCTGTGAAAGTCACCACGTTGCCTGCGGTGTTTATGTTACAAGGATCTCTCTCTCTCTCTCTCTCTCTCTCTCTCTCTCTCTCTCTCTCTCTCTCTCTCTCTCTCTCTCTCTCTCTCGGAAGTGGCGGCCATCTTGCGGTAAGGGTTTGACCACAGTTGGCGGCTGTGGTTGGCCAGGGTGAGAGGAGGGGAGGGGAAACGGGGAGGGAAGAGGAGGGGGAGAGGAAAGGAAGGGTAGGGGAAGGGAAGTAGGAAGGGGGAGAGGGGGCGGGTGTCGTTTGGCGGGGAATGACTGTGGAGAGAGAGAGAGAGAGAGAGAGAGAGAGAGAGGCTGTGGGCGGCGGGTGGACAAGGAATGGTCAGTGACACACACACACACACACACACACACACACACACACACACACACACACACACACACACACACACGAAAGGGTGACACTCATTACTACTACTACTACTACTACTACTACTACTACTACTACTACTACTACTACTACTACTACTACTACTTTTTTTACCAAGATTAGGTTAGGAACGCGACAATATGAGGTTAGGGTTATATTAGTTAATGTTAAGTTAGATTAGACAAGCTTACGTTAGGTTAGGTGAGCTGGATTAGGTCAGGTTATATTAGGTTAGGTAAGATTATCCAGGTGTATCCCAGACAGGTGACACTGAATCCCTGGAGGGCGTGTCTGGCCAATGAATGACAGCGGGCTAACCTTAGCAGCTCTAAGGCTTCCTATAGTCGATCAAGTCACCTGACACGTTCCTCTCACCCGCTACTTTCCCTCCCTCTCCCTCTCTCTTCTCTCACTTCACCTCTCCTCCTCTATCACCTCCCCTGCTCATCTGCTCACCGCCATTCACTTGTCACTACAGGTTAAGTGTTCTAAGCCTTCATATTTTCACTGCTTATTTAACCTCTTTAGTACTGGGACATATTTTTACCATGAATTTTGGATAAGATTGGACAACTTCATTTACATTAGGAAGGGTCTATGGAGGTCAGAAATTAACAGCCAGAGTCTTCACTGTTTTAATTCCCCCTTGAGTTTTTGAAGCTGTATAAAAATAAACATCATATAGTTATTTTTTAAGCAAAGGGAACAAATCTTTCAAACGTAAACTAAAGAAATAGTCTATGCTCTAGTTTCCTTCAGTAAATGTCATGTAAATCACAAACTACTACTACTACTACCACTACCACCACCACTACCACCGCCACTACCACCAAAAAAATCATCATTATTCTTGTTTCTATGAGTAAATATCACATAAATCACAAACTACTACCACCACCACTACCACTGTCACTACCACCTAAAAACCATCATCAAAGTTCTAGCTTCTTTGAGTAAACATCATATAAATCACAAACTACTACCACCACCACCACTACCACTACCACAACCACGCAGACCAAGCTATGCACTGCAGCAAACACAGCAAAGTATGGGTAGTTATGCTATTGACGTACAATTTAGTAGTGCTGTCCATCCCACGCTAACATTTCCAGTCCTCGCCTGCCTCCCTTCCCTTCCATTCAGATGTCAGACTGTCCCTCCCTCTTATCTGCCCCTATCTATCTGTAATTTACTATAATTGAGTAATAGGAGAGGCATGGAGGAGGAGAAGGAGTGGTGGTGGTGGTAGCGGAAGACGAAACGAATGGGAAAGGGAGGAAAGGAGAGGATAAAGCTTG
>NC_059286.1:10286139-10288639 GCF_017591435.1 Portunus trituberculatus
ATACAAAACGAAGAAAAAAATGAAAAAAAAATGAAACAGGAAAGGGAAAAACTGAAGGAAAAAAAAAAACTTGAAATCCAAAAGTGAACAAATTATGCCATTATTATTTTTTTTTTTTTTTTTTTTTCCTTCAAGAGTGACATGAAGTTAAGATGACTTCAAGAAGCGAGAACAAAATATAGTCACTTTTTTTTTCCCCTTGAGATTATGACATGAACTTGAGATTGCTAAAAAAGAGAGAAAGAAAAAAAGAAAATGAGTAAAGGACAAGACTTAGAAAAATAAAGAAAGAAAGGAAATAAGAGAAAATGAAGGAAGGGAAATGAGAAAAATAAATAAGAAAAATACAGAAAGAAATTAAGAACAGAGAAAGGAAACAAAGTGAATAAAGGACAAGACTTAGAAAACTAGAGTAAGGGAATAAGAAAAATTAAGGAAATGAGAATAAAATAAGAATAATAAAGAAAGAAAATAAGATGAGAGAGAAAAACAAATAGAGTAAAGCACAAGAAAGAAAGGGAATAAGAAAAATAAAGAAGGAAATAAGAAAAAGAAAAGAAAATAAGAAAATAAAGAAAATAATTAAGAAAAGAAAGAAAACAAACAGAAAAGAAGACTTGGAAAAATAAAAGAAAATAAGAGGAAGACAAGATTTTTTTAAGCGTTAGTTGTCTCTAATCCTTTTCCTCAATCCTTTTTCTAATCCCTTCTAATATTCCTCCAGTTTTTTTTTTTTTTTTTTTCTTAACCCAATCCCGTCTTCCAATCGTTCCTCCAATCCAATCTTTCCCTCCGATCCTCCTCCAATCCTGTCTACCAATCTTTCCCTCTATCTCTACGATCTCTTTCCCCCAATCCTTTGCAATTTTTCTCTGCAATCTTCCTCTCAAATACTGTCCTCCAATCGTTCCCTCCATTATTCCTCCAGTTCTTCCCTCCAATCCTCTTTCAATCCTCCTCCAATCCTGGCGTGGCTAACAAAGAATCCAACTCTACTGGGGAAACAAGCAAATGCTCCCAACTTGTCCATAAGGTTGTGAATCCTGTGAGTGGCGTGTAGGAAACGACCTTCTTGTACTGTGTGACAACCGCCTGCACTCACCCGCCCTCCTCCTCCTCTTCCTCCTCCTCCTCCTCCTCCTCCTCCTCCTCCTCCTCCTCCTCCTCCTCCTCCTCCTCCTCCTCCTCCTCCTCCTCCTCCTCCTCCTCCTCCTCCTCCTCCTCCTCCTCCTCCTCCTGACGTGTGGGAGGGTGGCAGGGGAAACAGCTGTTGTCTAGTGTGAACGTTATCTCTCTCTCTCTCTCTCTCTCTCTCTCTCTCTCTCTCTCTCTCTCTCTCTCTCTCTCTCTCTCTCTCTCTCTCTCAATTAACTCATTTGGCACGACTTCTATCTTCCCCTCTTTCTCTTCTTCTTTCTTTTTTCTTCTGTCTTTCCTCCTCTTCTTTTCCATATTCTTTCTTTTACCTCCTCCTCATTTCTTCTTCTTCTTCTTCTTCTTCTTCTTCTTCTTCTTCTTCTTCTTCTTCTTCTTCTTCTTCTTCTTCTTCTCCTTATCCTCGCTTTACATTCCTTCCTTCCAATCTACTTTTCCTCTATTTTCATTATCCCTTCTCCTCTTCCTCCATCTCCTCCTCTTATTCCTTCTCCTCCTCCTCCTCCTCCTCCTCCTCCTCCTCCTTTTTTTTCCTCCATCTGAGAATATTACTCAATTTCATAAACAGAAACATCGACTGGAATTCAAATAAATGCCTCCCTTTGTTTGCCTGTTTACTTGTTTGTATGTCTGTTTGTTTGGGCGTCCCTCGTGTGGTGTCCGGTCATCAGAGTGGAGGGTCGTTATGGTCGTCGTGATTTATTATATTCCTTCCTCTTCTTCTTCTTTTGGGATTTTTTTTTTTTTTTGAGGGTCGTTTCCTTCCTCCTCCTCTTTTTCTTCTTACTTTCTTTCTTCCTCTTCGTTCTTCTCATCCGATTTTTTCTTCTTTCTTCTCTTCCTTACCTCTCTTCTTTCTTCCGCTTTTATTTTTATTGTGGTCTGTTTTTTACTACTTAAACTATCACTACTACTATTGCTACTACTACTACTACTACTACTACTACTACTACTACTACTACTACTACTACTACTACTATCACCATAACCTTTCTATTTTTTATTCTTTATTATTTTCTTTCACTACTACTACTACTACTACTACTACATTCATCATTACCACCTTTCTTTCATTCTTCATCATTTTCTTTCTCACTACTACAATAACAACAACTACTACTACTACTACTACTACTACTACTACTACTACTACTACTACTACTTTTCCCTCTCCAGTAGTTGGTATTGATAAAAGATTAACGCGCGACACTTTCATTCCCTTCTCCTGTGTTGTGCTCGGTACTAGAAGGAAAATAGAGGAGGAGGAGGAGGAGGAGGAGGAGGAAGAGGGAGATCGGTAGTGGGGTTATAGTAGGCGGCTGCGGCAGAGTAGAAGAGAGAGAGA
>NC_059286.1:10291139-10296139 GCF_017591435.1 Portunus trituberculatus
CTGCTTCTGCTTCTACTACTACTACTACCACTACTACTACTACTACTACTACTACTACTACTACTACTACTACTACTACTACTACTACTACTTCTTCTACTACTACTACAACTACTTCTACCTCTACTACCACTACTACTTCTTATATTACTACTACTTCTTTTACCACCACCACCACCACCACCACCACCACTACTACTACTACTACTACTACTACTACTACTACTACTACTATCAATTTTCTAACACTCAATCACCTATCATCTTTTCTAACTCCTCAATCTCCTCCTCCTCCTCCTCCTCCTCTCCTCCTCCTCCTCCTCCTCCTCCTCCTCCTCCTCCTCCTAAGGGTCATTCGAAGCATCTGTAAGTGGCGTCTAACGGTCTTCCAGTGAGAGGCGAGGGAGAGTGTGAGAGGTGATGGCAATAGGGTGAGAGGGAGAGAAGGGGCTGATGGGGGGAAGGAGGTGAGAAAGTAAGAAAAAGTTTGGAGGAGGAGGAGGAGGAGGAGGAGAAGGAGGAGGAGTGGAAAGGTGAGTGGCGAAGTTATGAGTCACCTGCTGCTACATTGCGTGCAGGTAGTGGTGGTGGTAGTAGTAGTAGTAGTAGTAGTAGTAGTAGTGTGGTGGTGGTGGTGGTGGTGGTGATAGTAGTAGTTGTAATGGTAGTAGTTGTAGTAGTGGTAGTGGTAGTGATAGTATTAGTGATAGTAGTAGTAGTAGTAGTAGTAGTAGTAGTAGTAGTAGTAGTAGTAGCAGCAGCAGCAGTAGTAGTAGTAAAAGCAACGACAATGATGGTAATAACAATAACAACAACGAAACACTTGCGGTAAACTGTCTGTACTTGCATCTAATATTTATAATGACACCAACACCAACAACAACAACAACAACAACAACAACAACAACAACAACAACAACAACACACCTGCGGGCAAACTACCATTACATCCCCGCCTCTCGTATCACAACATCACAATATCGCTATCATTAAATATTAAAAGGACACATTGAGGCATAAAATAGCGAATGATTTCATGTTTCCTTTTTTCCCATGGCGAGGAGCACAGCGGACCATTAACACTTAACTGGCACGCGTTTAAGTAATGAAGCGACGCACGCACTACTGATATACTTTACATAATATTCTGTACCCAGTATTCCTCCGTGGTCGTGATACAGGAAGGCATACAGGGATACAAGGATACAGCGGCCTATGTATATATGAGTTCTTGCTCCCTCTCCTTGCCTGCGTGCCTCCCTGCCTGTCTACTTGCCTGCTTGCCTGCCTTCCTTGCTTTCTCCCTCCCTCCCTCCTCGTCTTCCTCCAAAGTGTATTTCTGTTTTGCTATTAAAGGCGGTTTCTTTGCATTTTGTGTTCTATAACAGGTTGGTTTCTTTTTTTTCTCTCTCTTTTGTGGGAGAGTAAAGCGCTTGTATTATTATTTCAGTAATTCCCACTTTCTCTTTATTATCTTTCTTTCTCGGTGGGTAAAACACGTGCAGTTCTTTCCTTCATGACGCACAATTAGTGTTTTCTGGAGAGCATCACGCGGGAATCGCCTCTCTTCACCACCAGACAAACAGACAACCAGACACACGTGTAAGTAAGTGCCACAGCTGGCCGCGATAATGTATCACGTGTTAACAGTCTTGATAATCGCTAACGTTTGTCTCTCTGCATCATTGTGTGGAATTTACTCCTCCGCCGACCCGTGACTCTTGTGGCGAGACGCGGGGGACTTAGCAACTAGCCGCTGTTGCTCACACGCCTCAACTGCCTGCTGCTCTGCCTGTTGTTTGCCTGCTGCTCTGCTCTCGTGTAAAAACTGTTTGCTACCTCAGGAAGGCTTATTCGTAGTCTGAGGAGTGTTTCTTTTCTTTCCTTTTCTTTATTTATTTGGTTTGATGATTTATTTATTTACGAGTATTTGTTTATTTATTTCTGGGTGGAGGAGGGACAAGGGAGGTGATTGAAGAGGGAGATTCCTTGGTAAATGATCACCAGAGACATGGAAATTCTTGGAAACATGAAAGGAACCTCCTGGAAATTTAAGTAAATTCTGGAAAGCCTCAAACAACTTCTTGAAATTCCAGTCAACTTCATAAATCTAAATAACTCCCTGAAAACACAAAATGATCATTTGTGAAATAAAACAAATTCACAAATATCCGCAAAAAGCCTAAGTATTTTCAAACCAAGATAACTTTTTGAAGAGCCTCAATATACTTTTTTGACAGTCCCTAATCATGTCCTCATTGAAGTTTTGTTATTCAGAGCTAATAAGGGATTTTGGATTGGCTTGCTAAGTTCAATTCCACATTCATGTCCGTAACAGCTTTACTGAATGCTGTAAAGGTTTTCCTGTTCACAGTATTATTCTTTCACTAAGTAAGTAGATTAATATTTATGGAATGGTTAGCTGACTGTTGAAATTTCCTCAACCTTAGTTAGGTTAGAAAGGCTTTCTACTTAAATATTAAATTTTGCGAGACCTTCATTTAATTTCCTTTTCCTCAGTGATTACATTCTTAGTGCAGACAAATTGAATTGTTTTAATAAATGCTAATTTTATATTTTTCATTGAGTTATTACGGTTTTAGTTTATAGTGCTGAAGTTTTCTTGTCAGCAGTAATATTAGTTGAAGCAGAAAGTGTTATTTCTGGAGAAGGTTTGCTAACTTGAGCCTTGCAGTGATTCCAGTGACGCTTTTAGCTCCGTGATTATGTGAGCGTAGTACCGTAGCACCGTAGCACAGAAGCACCATTGTGTCTTGCTGCTCCGCCGCCAATCAAACATATGTTGCGCTTCGAGTTATTTTAGAAAGGTGACGCTGCGTGATGGGATGTTTGACCGCCGCCTCTGCCTCCCGTGAAGGTCAGGCCGCCTTCATCAGTGGCTGTGTTCCTTTAAGGTCAAGCCAAGCTGTAGTGAATGATTTAGTGGTGCAATTCCAAATTATATATTTATTAATTTCTCTCTCTCTCTCTCTCTCTCTCTCTCTCTCTCTCTCTCTCTCTCTCTCTCTCTCTCTCTCTCTCTCTCTCTCTCTCTCTCTCTCTCTCTCTCTCTCTCTCTCTCTCTGTAGGAGTATACATTTCTGCATGAATTTCTCTTCTACTACAAACTTAACCTTCTTATATTTTGTGGCAAAATTTTTGAGTTACACTTGTGACCTTCAACACACACACACACACACACACACACACACACACACACACACACACACTTACACATATGCAGAGGAATTAGATGAACGTCGAGCTCTTTAAAGGTCGGGATGAGGAAGTTTTTGACACTAAGAAATGTTGAAATGCAAACTTCCTTAGCAGGATTGCGTGTGTGTGTGTGTGTGTGTGTGTGTGTGTGTGTGTGTGTGTGTGTGTGTGTGTGTGTGTGTGTGTGTTGAAGGTCACGGGATGAGTGTTGTACGCAGTGAAATTTTAATACAAAATACAGAAATGTTAGTTTGTGGTAAAAGAAAAAAAATATGGATAAATGCATATCGCACGGGGGAGAGAGAGAGAGAGAGAGAGAGAGAGAGAGAGAGAGAGAGAGAGGAGTTAATTAAGCTAATGAACATCTTTTGGTCTTCCTTCTTTCATCTCTTAATTTTTTTATATATATATATTTTTTTTCATCAGCTACTGTATCTGTACTGTAAGGACCAACAAATCTGACGCTGCTTGACTTTGCTTTGTTTTCCTCGGAGTGGCCTTGCCCTGGCTGACATTAATCCAGAGAGAAACAGAGATATGAAAAGAACGACTTACATCATTGAACAACGAAAATAAACAGTGGATATCACAGTTTTATTTCTTTGAAGCAAATATACATACACACATACACATACATACATACATACATAAGCAAGGGTAGACAATGGAAGTGAATAAGGACAAGTAAAGGCAGTGAGCAAGGGCAGGACAGTGAGTGAGTGAGGGACAGTGAGTGAGTGAGTGAGTGAGTGAGGGCAGGGAAGGCCAGTGAGTGAGGGGCGTTTGGGCACACAGAGACATTCCCTCTAATTGTCGATCACTGGAAGGATTCTATCTCGAGCGAGCGAATCCCGGGAAAGGAAAAATGCAAATGAAAAATAAATGAGGATGCAAATACTTGACAGGCAACGAATTGAATTGAATTAGTAACCAAAGTGGAATGTGTACACAGATGAGAGAGAGAGAGAGAGAGAGAGAGAGAAAAAAATGAAAAAAATTAAGAACAGCAACTTAATCAGGCGGTGTGTGTGTGTGTGTGTGTGTGTGTGTGTGTGTGTGTGTGTGTGTGTGTGTGTGTGTGTGTGTGGCGGGCGGAGCCTTGCTTAGCTCCAACAAGGATTAGTCCTTAACTTTGAGGAGGAAGAGGAGGAGGAGAAGGATAAGGAGGAGGGAGAGGAGGAGGAGGAGATGGGCCATGTCGAGAGAGAGAGAGAGAGAGAGAGAGAGAGAGAGAGAGAGAGAGGATACAACATACACAACACCGTCTCTCCACAAAAGGAAATAAGAAATATAATTAATACCAGTTTTAATTTTTTCCCCCTCACTTCTACCGCGCCGGGAAATTATTTTGTTTTGAGTGAAGGGGAAGTATTGAGGAAAAATGCAGCAAAAACGAAGGCTGAATGTGTGTGTGTGTGTGTGTGTGTGTGTGTGTGTGTGTGTGTGTGTGTGTGTGGGTGTCCTCTCTTGGTAAGGGAAAAAAGTGCGAGGAAACAGGAAAGTCGGGAAGAAAAGAGAGGAAATTTGGAGAGTGTTTCCTTCTTACGATGGTTAATTACAAATTGGGAGGGAAGGAAAGAGGAGGAGGAGGAGGAGGAGGAAGAGGAAGAGGAAGAGGAAGACAGAGAAAGAAGAGGAGGAGGAGAAGTAAGAAGGAAAAAAAGAAGAAAAAAAGAGGAAAGAAGGAAGTACAAAAGGAAGTGGATAAAAGAACAAATTAATTGATTCGTTTAATTAAAATGAAAGAATGTAAAGAACAACGAGACAAAGAAAGATAAAGA
>NC_059286.1:10298639-10328639 GCF_017591435.1 Portunus trituberculatus
CTACTACTACTACTACTACTACTACTACTACTACTACTACTACTACTACTACTATAACCACTAAGATTTACATAAAAACAGTGGTAGTAATTGTAGTAGTAGTTGTAATAGTATAAAACAACTACTATTGCTACTATTACCACTAAGATTTACATAAAAACAGTAAGTGCTAATCCTTTTTGTTATATCATTACTACTACTACTACTATTACTACTAAGAATTACACAAATACAGTAGCAGTAAATGTAGTAGTAGTTGTAGTAGTAATAGTAGTGTAATCGTAGCTGTAGTAATGATAATGTTGATTTTGAATACTTGTTTAACTCTCTTCTAATTATTGAGTCTGGGAATGTTGAAGGTAAATCTCGCATCTCAAGACGTCACAGAATATTTCTCTACGACTTGACCCAAATACGATGGCAACAAGTTTCTTAATTAAACTCAATTCACTTAGGAAAAAAAACTCGCTTCCTGTTTAAGGAGAGGAAGAGGAAAACATCATTAAATATTTTCACATACCTTTGGACTATTTTCCTCTCCTTCACAAGACAAACGAAACAAAAGAACACATAATGAAATATTTCCACATACTTTCAAATAATTTCATTTCTCACTCATTGATAAAAAAAAAAAAAGAGGAAAAACATCGATATTTTCATAAACGCTAAATAATTTCCCTTTCACGATCAATAGAAAGAAAAAAAAAGAGAAACACACAAGATATTCCTTTCCTAATAACTTACCTGCATTTCTCCCTTTAATCCTTTACTTACCTGCGTGTTAAGGGGAGAAGTAAAGTAGCGGACCTGAAGGGGAGGGAATGGTAGGAGGAAGTTAAAGAAAATGATGGGGAGGAAAGGAGAGTTGAAGTGATGGGAAATGGAGAGAAAGCGTAAAAATAGGAAGACAAGTAATAGGAACTGGGGAGGAAAGAAGCTGAGTAGCGCACATGAATAGGAGAAAATGATAGTAAGTGATAGGAAATGGGTAGGGAAGGAGGAAGTACAAGAAGGAAATGGTGATGAAGTTGGTGGAGAGTGTGTACACCTTCAGTCTTGCGGTGTCCCATTCACGTCTCGGTGTCGCGGTGTCTCTTGAAGCAGAACAGGAATAGATGTGGTGGTGGTGGTGGTGGTGCGCTGTCTCGTTCTTCCTTTATGTTCACCTGTGCTTAATCGTATGAGTGACTGGCCAGGGGCAACAAAAAGGCTATGAAAAAAAGGCCCACTGTAGCTGCCAGGTCACACAGTGTAGTTAGATTGGATATGCAGAATTTAAGGATGTTTTGTAGTCTCTCTGTCTCTCTCTCTCTCTCTCTCTCTCTCTCTCTCTCTCTCTCTCTCTCTCTCTCTCTCTCTCTCTCTCTCTCTCTCTCTGGATATGCAAAATTTAAGGATGTTTTGTAGTCTCTCTGTCTCTCTCTCTCTCTCTCTCTCTCTCTCTCTCTCTCTCTCTCTCTCTCTCTCTCTCTCTCTCTCTCTCTCTCTCTCTCTCTCTCTCTCTCTCTCTCTCTCTCTCTCTCTCTCTCTCTCTCTCTCTCTCTCTCGTACAAGTCAGAGGATGAAGTTGCAAAGCTTACCTGTCTTTATTTCAATGTTGTTATCCTTTTTATTCTCAAATTAATTTTTTTATTCTTTCATATTCTTATTTTATTTTATTTTTTATGTTCCTTTAGTGTATTCTTGTTCTCTTTCCACCTTCTCTCATTTATCCTCTTTATTCTCAGTTTCTCTCCTTTCTTCCTTATCTCCTTCATTCTTCCTCAACTCCTTCACTCTCGTTATTCTCAGTTTTTTTTATTATTATTATTTTCTCCTCCATAATATTTTCTATCCTTCAGTGTCTTCGTGTCAGTTTTCTTTCTCTCCTTCCTTCTCTCCTTCCTCCTCTTTCTTTCTCCCTTTCCTCCTTTCTTACCTCCACCTTCTCTCCTTCACTTTCTTATTCTCATTGTTTTGTGTCAGTTTTCCTTCTCTTCTTTCTTCTCTCCTTCCTTCTCTCCTTCCTTCTCTCCACGTCTCTATAAACACCTTCTCTCCTTCACTCTTTTTCCTCATTTTTTTTCTATCCTTCACTGTCTTCATGTTAATTTTCCTTTTTTCTTTCCTTCTCTCCTTCTTTCTCTCCTTCCTTCCTTACCTCCACGTCTCTTTAAACACCTTCTCTCCTTCGCCCACGTCCCTTTAAACTCTCATCACACCTTTACATCTCCTCCTGACCGCCACCTCTCCCTCCCTCTCCCTCGTTGGTCCCTTTAAAGTCCCTCCGTGCCTCTCCGAAGTTTCCCTCCCCTGAAAACGAAGTGTTTGCTCTGCTTAACAATCTCACCTTTGCTGAACAAATCATTTACACCTGACTCGACTGTTCCTCCCTTCTCATTAACCTGTCCTCCTCCTACTCCTCCTCCTCCTCTTCCTCCTCCTCTTCCTCTGACTCTTCTTCTTCTTCCTCCTCTTCCCAAACTCAGCAAGAATTTGTCCCCTTTTTCCCTCCACGTCACCTTTTTTTCCTCTTTTTATTTGATTTGAGGACTGGAGGGAAAAAATCGTGACGGTAAAGGGCTGAGTGGCGGTCTCTCTCTCTCTCTCTCTCTCTCTCTCTCTCTCTCTCTCTCTCTCTCTCTCTCTCTCACATTATATTTTATTTTATTTTATTTTAAGTACATTTCTTTATTTTTTTCCCTTTTTTTGTTTTTTTCTTTCCCTTTCGATGCCTTTCCTTTTTTCCCCTTGTCAACACGTGTTTGCTCTCTCTTTCAACTTCCATTCCTCCTCCTCCTCCTCCTCCTCCTCCTCCTCCTCCTCCTCCTCCTCCTCCTCCTCCTCCTCCTCCTCCTCTTTCTCTTCCTCTTCCCTGTTCTTCTATTACACCGTTTCTCTTTGACAACTAAACGACAAAGAAAAAATGTTTTTTTTTTTTTTTTTTGTATTTTATTTCTCCTCACTTTTACTTTTTTCCTTCCATCTTCCACTTTCTCTCTCTCTCTCTCTCTCTCTCTCTCTCTCTCTCTCTCTCTCTCTCTCTCTCTCTCTCTCTCTCTCTCTCTCTCTCTCTATCTATCTATCTATCTCTATGTATGTTCATATGGTATGTCCACATAGTATTATTGGTATTATTATCTTCTGACCACTCAGTTATCATCTTGAATGATTGAATTTGTGCCTAAAAAACGATGAATAATATAGGCTAGCATTAGTTTAACTTTGTATATTCAATAAATTTATACTGAAGATATATTGTTAATTATTGCTATGAATAAATGCTTCAAATGTCTCTCTCTCTCTCTCTCTCTCTCTCTCTCTCTCTCTCTCTCTCTCTCTCTCTCTCTCTCTCTCTCTCTCTCTCTCTCTCTCTCTCTCTCTCTCTCTCTCTCTCTCTCTCTCTCTCTCTCTCTCGGATCGTAAGTTATTTTTTCCCTCTTCCTTATATCGGGAGTGCGTGCGTGCCGGCGCGTGCCCGGGAAGATATTAAGTTATATATATTCAACATATTAACAACATAAATTTGTACACGCGATGCAGAAACGATGTCTTGCTCCCTCGTCCGCTGCTGCTGCTGCTGCTGCTGATGCTGTTGCTGCTCGTCCTCGTCCTCCTCCTCGTCCTCCTCCTCCTCTTCCTCCTCCTCCTCCTCCTCCTCCTTCTTTTTCTCCTTCTCCTTCTCCTCCTCCTCCTCCTCCTCCTCCTCCTCCTCCTCCTCCTCCTCCTCCTCCTCCTCCTCCTCCTCCTCCTCCTCCTCCTCCTCCTCCTCAAGATATATCACAAGGGTGTATTTCCAGCTGCAGAATTTTCCGGCTATGCAACCTTCCAATTTTCAGGCCACACAAGATTTAAAACTCTCCCTTTTCAACCCATGGGAGGAGGAGGAGGAGGAGGAGGTGGAGGTGGTAGAATAGGAGGTATGAAGGAAGATGAGAGGAGAGGAAGATGCTTTGAAGAAGATGAGGTGAGGGGCGTGTAGGAGACGGATAAGAGGAAGAGGTGAAGTAAGGGAAAGGAAAAGGAGAGAAAGGAAATGAGAGGCAGATGGGAGGGGAAAATATAAGGGGCAGCGAGAGAGAGGAAGAGGGTGGAGGTGTGTCTGGAGGAAAAGAGGAGGTAACAGGGAGGAGTTAAGAGGAAGGTAAATGATGGATGGATGGAGGAAAGGGAGAAAGGGAGGAAACAAGAGATCAGGTTTGGCGCACACACACACACACACACACACACACACACACACACACACACACACACACACACACACACACACACACACACACACACACACACACGTTCATCTTCTCCTTTCCTTCCTGTTTCCTTTTTCTCCTGTTTCCCTCTCCCAGTTCCCCCATTCTTCTTCCCTCTTCCTTCTTTTCCTTACATTTTTCCATCCTTCCCCCTTTTACTTTTCTCCTCCTCCCCCTCGACTTTTCCTCCATGACTTCTGTTCCTTTCCACTCCCTCCCTCTCTCCCTTTCCCTCCCTCTCCCTTCCTCTCTCCCTCACATTTCCTTTCCAACACACACTGCATTTTCCTACAATTTCACCTCCCTCTCTTCCTCTCCCTCCTTCCCTTCCCTGCTTCCCTCCTCCTTCTGCCCTCTCCTTCCCTCCCTGGCCGCTGTCCCTACCCCCTCCCAGTCGCCAGGTGGAGGAAAATGACATCAGGAAATCATTTTTCATTGGGGTCAGCCTGTGTGAAGTCACGAAGCTGCTCCTGAATTGAAAGAAGATTTAGTCACACTTCAGACTGGAAACCTGACACTGGAGTTGTTGGTCTTGTGTTTGTAAATAACTGTGTCTGCTTATTACGGAAGAGCGGTACTGGTCAGAGCCACGTGAATATTGTAAAGGGAGGTACATTGAGGTGCCAGTTCTTAGATAATTAGAGGTTGTGTGCGGATATCTTGTCTTTTTTTTTTTTTTTTACCTTTATCTAATTTTTATCACTGTTTTTTTTTTTTTTTTTATTAATTTCTTTTTTACCTTCGTTCTTCAGCTAGTGATTTTTTTTTTCTATACATTTTCTTGGTCTTTTCCCTTTTTATTCTTATCGTTCTTATTTCGTTTCCTTCTTTCCTCAACTGGTGATTTTTTTTTTTTTTTGGTCTTTTTCTTTGTATTTTGTTCCTTTTTCCCTTTATTTTTCTTCTCGTTCTTATTTCTTTTCCTTCTTTCCACAGCTAGAGTGAAATTTAGCTTTTGTCTCTTTCTTTCTTTTGTTCGTCTTTTTCCCCCCTTTTTTTTCCTCGTTCTTATTCCATTTCCTTCGTTAGACAGCTAGAGTGATTTACCTTTTTTTTTGTCTTCTTTTCTTCTTATTTCGTGTTTCTTGCTCATTCCTCTAATGTTGAACTGGCGCACCAAGAATGTGTCTGCTTAACCCAACACCCAACACACGCGTGGCAATATGAAAGCAGGACCAGTATTGCATTTCTAGCTATATTAAGAAGTGAAAGCAAGACTGGGGCCTCTGGAACTCTCATGGAAAACTGGACATTCAAAACACCCTTCGAAATATGAATAGATACTCTACTGTTAGTTTTAGTAACGCTCTGGACTTGAAAGGTAACACTGGACACACAACACACGCTTGGAAACACAAATACATGATACATTGCAATTTTTGGGGGTAATATTCTGGACTGGAAACAAGACTGGCACTGCTGGAATAACTGGAGCATCTAACACAAACGTGGAATTATGAATGCAACAGTGAGGCAGATTATCAGCTTAAAGACGAAATATATTAACATTTTCGTAATACTTTGGCCTGGAAACAACACTGAGTCCGCTGGAATTTGTCTGTAACACCGCAACACGCAACGCACACGAGGGAATATAAATGCAACACACCGATGCAAATTATCACCTCAAAAAGATAATGTATTGGTAGTAATTTATCGCAACACTTTACTGGAATTTATTGCAACACTTCCTCGCTATGCAACACAGCGGCTATGCGAGATTTCCGGAGGTGGGAGACAAGGAGAGTGGGTGGGGAGCTATCGAAACATTCCCATGGGACTCTGCAACTCAAAAGCAAAGGAGGAGGAGTGAAATATTGCAACACTGGGCCATGTTTGTAAGTTTTGAATCCTCAGTGGTGCGGTGTGATACTTTTCAATACACTCGTGCAACTCTTTCTGCTAATTCCCTTCTAGTCTTTTAGTGAACGTGCATTTTGAAGTGTCTTTTCTTTAATTTCTGTTGCCCTTGTCTAGTTTCCCTCTTGCATAAAATAAAACTCAACAATTGTCTTTCTTCGTGACATGAGTGCAGTAGTGCCTGACTGACGTGACTCCCCACCAACACAACACAACTCAATGCAACTCAACGCAACACACAACCGGAAGCTCCTACATCCCTTTACCTGTGGCGCAACACACTATCACGAGACACAAGCTTTTACCTCTTCAGTACCATGACGCGTTTTCATATCCATTTTTCTTTCTATTTAGTGATTTTCTACAGCTTCAGAAACTCATGTGGGGGGATTAGAATAGTAAAGACTGTGGTTATTAATTTTCTAACCTTCATAGACCTTTCGTAATGTAAGTAAAATGTTCTAATCATACACAAATCTCAAGGTAAAAAATGTGTCCCAGTACTGAATGGGCTAAGAAAAATTGTTATTTCCCTCCACTTTCACGTATTAAGAATTGCTAAGCTACTTGGAAGATAAAAATAGGAAACATAACTATTTTTTCCTCTATTTCCACATATCGAACATTACAAAACTTTACTAAACAACGAAAAAAAGACACTTAGAACACAAAATTGGGGAAACATGACTTAGCTTTCTCTTTTTCGTATTTAGAAAACTAATCTCAAACGAACGAAACAAAAAGGCACTCCGGTAATGAAACACAACGAAAACATAAAACTTTTACAAGAAAACAAGCAATACAATAAACGAAAACAGTTAAAAGTACCGGAGGAAAAAAAAAAGTACTGAAAGTCTGGAACAGCGCAGCGACTCCCTTGAACCTGGAAGAGAGAGAGAGAGAGAGAGAGAGAGAGAGAGGAGAGGAGAGGGAACACTGCCACCACAAAGCCCAACCAATAACTCGCGGACTAAACTTTATGAAACGAAATGAAACGGAACGAGCGAGAGAAAAAGAGAAAAATATACAAGTCATAAATTTTTCCTCATTCTAACCTTTTTATTTCCGTTTTCTTTTCCTTTTATTTTCACTTTTTTCCCGATATCCTTCTCTCCCACC
Organism: Portunus trituberculatus; assembly: GCF_017591435.1. Lineage (NCBI taxonomy): Eukaryota > Metazoa > Arthropoda > Malacostraca > Decapoda > Portunidae > Portunus > Portunus trituberculatus. The sequence goes on from NC_059286.1 coordinate 10,305,848, forward strand.
CTCTCCCTCTCTCCTCTCTCCTCTCTCTCCCCAGCTGTCACCTTTTTCTGGAGGGCGTTTTCCGTAGATTTTGGTTCATTTTCGTTTGTTTGTGTCGAGAAGCGGTATTCAGGGGCGGTATTCAGCTCATGTGGAGAGGTCGCCGAGTAATGCCAAGAGGGGGAGAGAGGGAGAGAGGGAGGAAAAGTGCTGAAGACGGAGAGACGAAGGAGAGATTGTAAGATAGGCAGGAGGGAGAGGAGAGATTATGGGGCTAGGGAGGGAAATAATAGCGACATTAGAGAGAGAGAGAGAGAGAGAGAGAGAGAGAGAGAGAGAGAGAGAGAGAGAGAGAGATCAGTGGAGGAGATGCAAGTGATGAAATTGCAAGGAAGTTTAAGCAAGTCTTCAGTTTCATTAGCATGTTTTCCCCTTCTATCCTCTCCAAGCCTTCCGGTAATCTGTCTGCAAGAGGAGGAGGAGGAGGAGGAGGAGGAGGAGGAGGAGGAGGAGGAGGAAGAGTAGAGGAAATGGAGAGAGGAAGAGAGGGATTCACAGCTGTTTGGAGACTCAAGTGGGATTAAACGTTTCGGAATTTGAGTGAAAACGTTTAATGAGTTGAGGAAGGGAGAACGTTTGGCGGGGTTGGGGGTGGGGGAGGAGACACAAGGAAACACAATGGAGGAACAAGAACACAAAGAGAGAACTAATTGCAGCAGATTTGTTGGCTCTTAGAAGATAAAAAAGAAGAAAGAGAGAGAGAGAGAGAGAGAGAGAGATACCCTTACATCACTTTTCTGACATATGTAAAAGGATATAGAACAAGAGAGAGAGAGAGAGAGAGAGAGAGAGAGAGAGAGAGAGAGAGAGAGAGAGAGAGAGGTTTAGCAGGCACCTGTCCACATTTACCTTAATTAATTCCTACCTGACAACTAAACACACCTTTGACATTATTAAACTCTCCGACAATTAAGTCTCACTCAAGTGTTCAGTGCATTAAGAAAAATTATAATGCCTTTTTATTTTCCTTTCTTTTTTGGGGAGTTCAATTTAAATACGTGACAAATACTTCACGCCTTTAGTGAATAGTTAATTAGTGGAGAAATATGCTTCATTTTCTCTCTCTTTTTTCTCTCTTTTCTCTCGTGGACAACAATAGTCTCATCTGCCTCATTAGTCTTGGAAATGTTTTTCTTTTTCTTTTTCTCTTCTCTCTTTTTTTTCTTTCTCTTTTATTTTCTTTGTGTATTTTGTTTATGATATAGGCTTTGTTTATTTATTTTTTTATTTTTTCCGTTGGTTTAATTTAGTATCTCTCTCTCTCTCTCTCTCTCTCTCTCTCTCTCTCTCTCTCTCTCTCTCTCTCTCTCTCTCTCTCTCTCTCTCTCTCTCTCTCTCTCTCTCTCTCTCTCTATGAAGAAAATACGATGAAGCTGACGTCCAATAACTCTTCTTAGAATTTGCATATCCGATTCATGTTTCAGGATTCTCTCTCTCTCTCTCTCTCTCTCTCTCTCTCTCTCTCTCTCTCTCTCTCTCTCTCTCTCTCTCTCTCTCTCTCTCTCTCTCTCTCTCTCTCTCTCTCTCTCTCTGTCATTAGGAAAGATAGTGGGAAAGGAGGAAACATAGGTGAGAAAGATTAAGGAAGGAGAGAGAGAGAGAGAGAGAGAGAGAGAGAGAGAGAGAGAGAGAGAGTGGGGGAAAACGTTTAAAAGAAGAAATACACTCGTTGAGAGAAAAAAAAAAGGCGGATATCCTCTTCTTCCTCTTCCTCTTCCTCCTCCTCCTCCTCCTCCTCCTCCTCCTCCTCCTCCTCCTCCTCCTCCTCCTCCTCCTCCTCCTCCTCCTCCTCCTCCTCCTCCACTATATCATTGTAGAATATTAGACCACCGAAGAGCCAAGAGGTCTGTTGCTGGATGCCCTTCCTTGGTTTCTCTTTGTATTTCCTCCTCCTCCACCACCACCACCACCACCACCACCACCACCACCACCACCACCACCACCAGCTTGCCGGCTCAGGATTCTCACGTCCCGCCACTAAAGGTTAATGTTAATTGACTCATTCCAGCGATGGGGACAAGGATTGGACACCCGGGACAGAGAGAGAGAGAGAGAGAGAGAGAGAGTCAGTGTTGTTAATCCCTCGCCTCTCCTCTCCAATCACTCCCTCCCGAACAACACAGTTTATCCTTCGTTATATTAAGTCTAATTCAATTTCAACAAGAGAGATTTTTATTCGTCAGCAGATTAGCGAACTCATCTATTTGTAAGCGAGTGTTTGACCTTTTCGAGTGCCGGCGGGTATGTGACGGCCATGAAATATTCGTAATCGTGTGTCGCAGGCTTTGATCTATATTTTGTTAACGCTCCATTCCCTCGCTTCTTGACATTTCTCTGCTCACTTCTGACCATTACACAAATCTGACTCATATTCTCAAACAGTTCTGCACTTCACCTCCACTATTTGAAAGGCCTTTATTCAAATTTACATGAGTTTTCTAAGGTGTTTTTGCAGTTCTAAAGGCAGAGTGACAAGATTTCTACATTAATAACTGACGAAACACTGTTGAATACCATGCTATTCATCTTTGAGGCCTTGGAAAATAGTCGTGGTGAGAGAGAAGAGCATTTTTTAAGGTGTTGTTGCAGTTCTAGAGGCAGAATGACAAGATTTCTACATTATTAATTGAAACACTTGAAAAACCCCGTTAATCCTTTCTGAAGCCTTAGAAAAATAGTCGCAGTGAGACAAAAGAGCTTTTTATTAAGGTGTTTTTACAGTTCTAGGGGCAGAGTGACAAGATTTCTACATTAATAACTGATGAGACACTCCTGAAAACCCTGCTAATCATCTCTGTGGCCTTTGAAAATAGTCGCGGTGAAAGAGCACAGAGATTCTGAATACGGAGCAGAAAATAAGTAGCAGGTGAACGTGTCATTGCTCCAGGTAGTAAAATATTGGTATGAGTCGCAGTCTTGTCATCAGGTGGTCGTGATCGATGTTTTGTTGCCGCTTTATTCTCTCCCCCTCGCCTGCCTAGTTCTTCAGTCCACGAAAGAAAGAAAAAATTGAAAAGTAAGCGTTTAATTCTTGTGGCCAGTAATGTTTTTGTGATCGTGTCGCGGTCTTGTCTTCAATTATTCGTTCTTTCCCTCGTCCCTCACTGTTATTATTGTGAAGGCTGCATACTTTTTTCTCTTCGCGTTAGTGTTCAATGCACGAGAAGGTGAAATGTAAGGTAGGTATTTCATTCTTCTAACTAACTGACTCTTCTCTCCTGCAGACTACTATTATTGTAAGGAATGGACATTTTTTCCGAGTTGAAATACATGGAAAAGTCTCGTATTTCTAACTAACGAAGTATTCTCCCCCTTCAGGTTTCTGTTACTGTAAAGGTTATATGATTTTTTTTTTTCATATTCGTGCTATACACTTCTTGTTATTCACTTCTTTCTCTTCCCGCTATACTCTTCCTTCTCTCCATGTTATACTCTGCTTTCTCTCCACGTTTGTGCTCACGGCAGGAAGAGAAAAGCGCAAATATGTCTTTCTTCTATCTTCCAGTGTTCCTTCCGTGCAGAGTTGTATTACTGTAAAGAGTGCACACTACTTTCCCGCCAAGTTACAGTGTTCGCTGCACGAGGGACGGAGAGCCAAGGTGAATGTGTCAATCTCCTAACAAGCGAATTATTCCTTTTTGCACGTTCTTGTCGGTGTGAATATTGCACACTTTTCTTGCCAAACTAGTGTTCATTGCAAGGTAAATGTATCATGCAGCTCACAATCAAATTATTCCTTTCCTGGTAAGTGATATAAAGTTTGAACGCTTTCCCCGCCGCGTTGGTGTTCCCCACACGAGCAAGTCGGCACCATTTAATACTAGAGGCAGGAGGCGCAACACCACAACACCAACACAAGCAAGAGTGGGCGGGAACATCAAGCTCTGAATACGAAAACCCTGAGCCACTTTCCTCCCCTTTATGAATCAGTAATCGCCTTGTTTCTATCACGCTTTATTCCTGCAATGGTGTAGTCAGCCAGCCAACCAACCAGCCAGCCAGCCACTCCCCGTAGCATCCTGCCCTCTCTACGTACAGGATTCCCGCCCAGCCCCGCCAGCCTGCCCCGCCCGCCAGCTAGCCGCGCCACACAATCACCAATACTTCCTCCCCTTTCATGAACTGCAATCGGATTTTCCCTCTTATGTATTGCCTCGCCTCAGAGCAAACTTGCCTGCCGCCCCAACCTAATGCTGATGCTTGCTGCCTGCCTTACTCATGCTTGCCAACCCTCACACACAAAGCTACATTACTCCTGCTACTATTACTACTGCTACTACTACTACTACTACTGTTGCTGCTGCTACTGTTGCTGTCTAATGTAATGCTACTACTTGCCTTCGTTCCTCATGTTTTGTGATCTCGATGCTTATTTGATACTTTGGTTTACCTTTTACTGTTGCTGCTGCTGTTGCTATTGTTTCTACTACTTTATTTATACTACTACTACTACTACTACTACTACTACTACTACTACTACTACTACTACTACTACTACTACTACCATTCTTCTTTGCTTCCTTCTCTCCTTCCTTCGTTCCTTCCTTTTTTCTTCGCTTTGTAGTTATCTTTTCTGAGAGAGAGAGAGAGAGAGAGAGAGAGAGAGAGAGAGAGAGAAATATATATATAACCCTTTTTTCTGTATAGTAATCAATAAATATTTCTCTCTTTCTCTTCTCTCAATACGTTTTTTTTACTCAATCGTCTTATAATTACACTTCGATTATATATTATTTGTGTTTTATCGATTTATTATTTGCGTTGTTTGCATGATTATTCTCTCTCTTCCTTCCGTCCTGCATTCCCTGGCAAATTACAGGAGGCGGACAGGGAGAGAGAGAGAAGCAAAAATCGATATTGATAATGCAACTGATAATGCATATTAATTAGGTGATTAATAAAGCCCTTTGAAATTAAAGATCAGTAGGCGTGGCTTAGACCTGTGTTGCACCGAGCTGATTGACTGAGTGAAGCCAAGAGAGACGCTGCCTTTGAGACGAAACATTATTAATCTCTCACACACAATCAGCATTACAATAATTAGTCGCAGTTTTTTTTTTTTTTTTTTTTTTTTTTTTTCCTAAGTCTTCCCTTCCTCAGATTTTTTTTTCTTTTATTTTCATTCTTATATAGTCTAATTATGTTGTTTTCCTTTGTTCCTGTAATGAGAGTAATGTGCTGATGCTATTCTTGTGAGATACTGACGTTTAATTCTCTCTCTCTCTCTCTCTCTCTCTCTCTCTCTCTCTCTCTCTCTCTCTCTCTCTCTCTCTCTCTCTCTCTCTCTCTCTCTCTCTCTCTCTCTCTCTCTCTCTCAATTAACGCGCTGTCAAAATTTATGCTTTGCCTCAGATGAGCATGACTTGTGTGTGTGTGTGTGTGTGTGTGTGTGTCGAATGGAGGTGTCACGCTAACCCTTTCTCTCTCTCTTCCGGCAGGTGAGCAAAGTTCCAGGTGACTCACGGTGCCCAGGTAAGGGGAGAGGGAGGGAGCAGGAGGGGAGAGGGGAGGAGTGTCATAAAGGAGGAAGGATGGGGAGGAAGAGAGCGAGTGTGTAGGGAAGGAAATGGTGGAATTATATGGTGACAGAATGTGGTATTATTGTTATTATTTTTACGGGGGTGAATTAAGTGTATGTGTGTGTGTGTGTGTGTGTGTGTGTGTGTGTGTGTGTGTGTGTGTAGTGACGAGCGTGTGACAGTGTGTTTTGTGTATTTATCATAACGTCCTTGTATCTCTGCTGGGTAAACATGTAACGTCCTGTTCATAAGCTCTTTGTAGTTGCAGTTTGTCAATGCGTGCTACTCTTTTTTCACCTCACAGATTTCTTTATGAGCTGTGTGTGATGAGGTGAGCTTTCCACGTTTTCCGGCTTCCAAAGTGTAGATTTTTGTCTTTATTCTTTCCACTATGCGTGTGTTATTAAATCACTGACTTAACTTTTTCAGTGTGATGCCGCGTTTTTTATATTCATTCTGCAAAATATTTGGTGATTTCGTACCTTGAGAAACTTATGCGAGGAATAAAATAGTGAAGTCTTTGTTCATTAATCTTCTGACCTCCACAAACCCTTTCTAAAGTAAATAAAAACCGCCGAATCATACCCAAACCCCTTGGTAAAAATGCGTCCCAGTTCTGAAAGAGTTAAATCTAGGTACCCCTTCAACTTTACAAACCTCTTAATATATCTATCATAAATTTACGTAGCTTTTATAACACGTGCATTAATTTCTCCTTTGATTCTGAACACATCTCCAACTTCACGAACCTTCTCAGCAATTTCCTCATATACATTCACGGCTTTTACATCCGTACTTTGTTTACGTGTAATTGAATCCCTCCTTTGAACCTAAACACTCCACCCACTTCACGAATGTTCCCAGAAACCTCGTAATGAACACACACCCCTCCACACCACACACGCACACACACAAACACACAGACAGGTAGGTACAAGTGTTCCAGGGAAAGAATTACAGTGACAAAGTACAGGATAGAATATTGCAAGGGGGAATACAGTTAAGATCGGGTGGAGGCGCGTTCACTCAGCCATCGAGCGAATATTAGATGGAGAGAGTAATATTGCATGAACAGAAATCGATAACCTCACGCGCACGACACAAACTACTGGTGAAACTTTAAAATTGCTCTCTCTCTCTCTCTCTCTCTCTCTCTCTCTCTCTCTCTCTCTCTCTCTCTCTCTCTCTCTCTCTCTCTGTTGTGTTCTCTTTGTTCTCTTTATCTCTTATTCTCAATTGAAAAGGAGTAGGTTATGGCATTTCCGGTGATTTGCATTGTTTCTCTCTCTCTCTCTCTCTCTCTCTCTCTCTCTCTCTCTCTCTCTCTCTCTCTCTCTCTCTCTCTCTCTCTCTCTCTCTCTCTCTCTCTCTCTCTCTCTCTCTCACCTGGCAGTAGGGACAGGTAAAGGTACTACTTGCTTATTTATTGACCTGTTGCCTCGCGTGTTAATTATTGAGGACAAGCATCACTAATTAGAGAGTTGTCGCAGTTCCCGGTATTAAAAAGAGAAATATATACACCTAGGCGATATTTCTAGCAATTATAGGGCACACCTGCTGCTCTGGTCTGTGTCATTGCACGTTGTCTATACCTGTGTTAATTGGGTGCTTCTCTGTATGTGTATGTGTATGTGTGTGTGTGTGTGTGTGTGTGTGTGTGTGTGTGTGTGTGTGTGTGTGTGTGTGTGTGTGTGATTTAGAGAAAGAAGAGTCATGTATATTCTAATCCCTAGTTAAAGTTCCCTTCTCCTTTTTATTTTTCATTCTTAGAGAGAGAGAGAGAGAGAGAGAGAGAGAGAGAGAGAGAGAGAGAGAGAGAAAATGCACTATCAACTAGTTCACTTCATAATTCGTCATTCTCAGTGTGTGGGTCAGCAGTGCTAACGGTTTACAAAAATAAATAAATAAATAAATAAATAACCACTTCAATCTCTCTGGGCCTCCTGACTTATTAAACAGTGACTTATTTTCTTCCACACTGCGTTAGCTAGAAGCCCTTTAATCCCGTGCTTTCTTTGACATTTAGGAACAAAAGACCCGTGCTTCTGTCTCCTGCATTATTGGACAGGAAGCGTTAGTGTTCTGGCATCGCTAACTTGTCCCTTACTTAATATGTCCAGGATGGGAGTTAAGGTAGCTGTCTTGTGTATTTATTCCCTTTCAGTACCAGGACGCGTTTTTATATTTATTCCGCTTAATATTGAAGCGATTTTAAACAGCTTCAGAAACTTATGTGGGGATTAAAATAGTGAAGACTCTGGACCCTCAATCTTCTGACCTCCAAACACACTTGCTAATATAAATAACATCGTCTAAACGTACCCAAAACTCGTGGTGAAAAAGCTTCCCAATGCTGGAGGAGTTAACATAATGATGGGTTACAGATACAAAAGAATTAGGGTTTGTATAGAGACAAGTAGCGTGCCTGACATAATGGCAGGTGAGATATAGCAAAGAATTGAGGTTTATTGAGAGAGATGATAGGAATAAACTGGTCTTTATCAGTGCCATAGGTAGAATATAGCAAGTTTAGAGTTTGTATACGTTAAAGATAGGAAGAAAATTTTGAGTTTATTTAAAAGATGGAAGGAATAGAATTTTGTATAGAGAGAGTGGCAAATGAGCAGAGTATGGGGAAATGATGCGAGGAATTTAGAGTTTGCAGAAATGAAAAAAAAAAAAAAATAAGAAGAAATTAGGGCATCTTCACATATAGAGTAACAGATGACTGGAAGAAACTGGAATAGACAAAATTTTCTAGACGATTCACGAGACTAGACAAATAGAAGCGTCTTTATCATTATTACAAGGTAAAAGATACGAGGAATTTAAAGTATGTACAAATAAGAGATAAAGGAAAAAAAAATTAGCTTATTTACACGTAGAGGAGCAGATGACTGAAATGCAAACTGCGATAGACTCCATTTTCTGAGAGGGAGTTGTGAGAGTAGACAAATGATTCATAGAGATATAGAGTGTGTAGATGGATGGCGTTAGACACATTATAAACACATTAATTTCAGAGACTGACACGTGAAGGTCTGTTGGATCAGTACAGCTTCCCCAGTGTCTCTGTCTGCTGTCTTTGTCTCGTGTAGCGTTGATAGTGGTGAGTGATTCCTGTGGTTGACTGATTAAAAAAGGGAAGATGCTACACACACACACACACACACACACACACACACACACACACACACACACACACACACACACACACACACACACACACACACACACACACACACACACACACACACACACACACACACACACACACGAACGAACCAAAACATTATCACAATCCTATTTTTCCTCTATTCATCATCATTCCTCTTATACCCATCCATCCATTCCATCCATCTATCATATTTTTCCTTCTCTTCAACCCTCTTCTCCCTCCGCCCATCCACCCATCCACTCCTATCCACTATCCACTCCTGCAATCGTGTTGAAACCCATTAATGAGAGAGAGAGAGAGAGAGAGAGAGAGAGAGAGAGAGAGAGAGAGAGAGAGAGAGGGGGACTTTTCATGATCGGAGGGTGAAATAACAAAAGTAAAACGTATATAGTGGTACACTTGAGTCTCTGTAAAACGTTACTGCGCGGCTGAACAAAATTAACGAGCGGGGAATAACAACAGACAGAGAAAGAGAGAGAGAGAGAGAGAGAGAGAGAGAGAGAGAGAGAGAGAGAGTCCGTATGATGTGTTTGTGTGTGTGTCCTTGTTAGTGTTGTTTTTTTGTTGTTTTGTTGTTGTTGTTGTTGTTGTATTGTTATTGTTGTTGTGTTCCTTGGTAAGAGATATGTGTGTTTTTGTGTTCTCTCTCTCTCTCTCTCTCTCTCTCTCTCTCTCTCTCTCTCTCTCTCTCTCTCTCTCTCTCTGTTGTCATGTTCTGTTATATTCTCTGTCTGTGTTTCCCTTTTGTTTCTGCCTTGTTTTCGTGTTTCAACTTGTTTCTTTTACTTGTTCCGTTTTCTTTTTTCAGTTATATTTTTCACGGATCTTGTCGTGTGTTTTGTGGCGCGTCATGTTTGGGGATCTGCCTTGAGAGCAATGTAATAGCAATAGTAGTAGTGGTACTAGTAGTAGTAGTAGTGATAGTAGTGGTAGTAGTAGTAGTAGTAGTAGTAGTAGTAGTAGTAGTAGTAGTAGTAATAATAATAATAATAATAATAATAATAATAATAATGATAATAATAATAACAATAATAATAATGATAATAATAATAATGATAATAATAATAATAACAACAATAATACATAATGGTAATAATACACACACACACACACACACACACACACACACACACACACACACACACACACACACACACACACACACACACACATCAAAGTCTCTTCGTGATGATAATGTGCTCTCTCTCTCTCTCTCTCTCTCTCTCTCTCTCTCTCTCTCTCTGTATCGGGCGGTAATTAATCTTATTGGCGGTGCCTGGGCTCGGCGCCTGTGCCTCGGGAAGACACAGGGACCACGCGGGCTTTATCGGTCATGCCTCACGCTAATGGTTATAGACTAGCGAGTGACGCCGCCTTGCCGCCCGTTAACTCTTCAATGGATTGCTCTTCTGCTCTCTGCCTTGCTCTCTGCATCGCTGGGGGACTAGAGGCTCTTGGGGGGAAGGGCCTGCTCTCTATCTGCTCTCTGCTTGCTATCTACTTGCTCTCTACTTGCTGTCTATTTCCTCTCTCTTCATCGAGCGACGCAGTGCAAGTATCCGCCTGTCCCTCTGCTTCCTGTCTGCTTGTCCTCTGCCTCGCTCTCTCCAGCCTCACAGCGGGAAGTGGCTGGCTGGCTGCGTGTAGCGTTCCTTGCCTTGCCCCGCCGTGTCTCACTCTCGCCTCTCTCCTCGCCTTGTCTTGTCCTGTGTCAGTCATCTTGTGTGTGTGTGTGTGTGTGTGTGTGTGTGTGTGTGTGTGTGTGTGTGTGTGTGTGTGTGTGTGTAGTAGTAGTGGTAGTAGTGGTAGTAGTAGTAGTAGTAGTAGTAGTAGTGGTGGTAGTAGTGTTATTCTGTTTCATCTTTTTTGTATTTTCTTTTGTCTCCGCCTTTCTGTTTGTTCTCTCTCTCTCTCTCTCTCTCTCTCTCTCTCTCTCTCTCTCTCTCTCTCTCTCTCTCTCTCTCTCTCTCTCTCTCTCTCTCTCTCTCTCTCTCTCTCTCTTTACATATATAGTACCATGTCTTTTCTAGATTCGTGACATTCTGCTTCCCTTTCTCTCCCTCTCCCTCTCCTCTGCCCAGCTCTCCCTCTCTCTCATTCCACAGCTGTCAGCAATTAGTCAGTCCTCACGAGGCTCCTTAATGAGCGTGCGTGATTCATTGCCCGTCTCGCCTCGGTATTGTAGCGCCATTAAGTACTGTATGATCATTAGCTCACCAGCATAACACACGGTGCGGGTATTGCCTCTCCGCTGTCACTGTTGTGTTATCATTAGGCCCTGCAGTGGGTGTGGTGGTGTGTCTGTGTGTGTGTGTGTGTTTGGGGTGTAAAGGTGCTTCGCTTCACGTGTGTTGTTTGGGTTGGGTGTTTATAGTGAGGTTCTTTAGTGTTGCTTTGTTTTGTTTTGTTTTTTAGTGTGTTTTTATGTATTAGGTAAGAGTAATTGGTGTTTTTTTTTTTTTTTTTTTTTTTTACGTTCAGGTTTTTTTTTTTATGTATTTCTTATCATTCGAGTGAAGTATTTTCTTGTATATCATTGGCAGTGTATTTAATTATTGTTGAAGTGTATTTTTTTTTTAATGTCATCGGTATCTTTATAATTTGCTTCAAGATTTTATTAACCTTTACTTGTTGAAAGATGTAAGAAGCTTTCATTATCCAGTTGGAGCAGCAATTACCACTTTAAGAGAATCAGTGCATAAGTGAGAAGGCAATTTGTGTATATTTAATTCATCACATTGAAGGTTACACTACAGAGGGTTGCGTTCACTAATAAGCTCAGGGATAAGAGTAAAGTCGTAATGAATAAGTTAAAGAATATCCTCCTTCCCTCCTTATCTCCTCTCCTTCTCTCCTTCTATCCTCTCCTTCCCTCCTCCTCTCCTTCCTTCCATCCTTCCATCCTTCCTTCCCTCCTTCTGAGATTCCTCGTAGGAGTTTACCTATGAGCATATCTCTTCAGGCAGTTTGTGAATATTTAATTCATCACACTGAAGTTTACATTATCGAGGGTTGCGTTCACCAATTAGCTCAGGGGAAAGTGTAAAGTCGTAATGAATAAGTTAAAGAATAATTAAAAATGACTTTATGAGTACCAGTACCTGTTCAAGTTTATCAGGTAAGTTTAAAATTAGTTTTTGAAGCAGTAAGTGTTGTATTTATTAGCAAATAGTTTAGCAAGGTGTATGATGATAATTATAATAATATTACGAGAACCAGAACCAGTTTAAAGTTTATCAAGTGAGTTTGTGTAGCATTAAGTGTCGTATTTACTATGGAATACTTTAGGCACGGTGCATCAGACTAAATATAATGATTCCCACAGTACCTATACGTATTAAAATGTTCTCAGGTGACGTAGGATCACCAAACATTAACATACACCAGAATAAGTAACAGACATGTATTGCGTGGTGTATTCCCGAGAGGTATTGTATTATCGTGCAAAATAATACCGGCCATGTGTTGTATTAGCAGTAAAAACAAGAGTATATTGGCATGCAGCTGATAAGACGCGGTGATCAGTATGCATGAAGGCGTCTGGCGCTGCCCTGCCTGTGCTTGCTTCCTCCATACTTATTTTTATATTAAGCTGGTATATATTAGCATATCACCGCCGCCACCACCACCACCACCACCACCACCACCACCACCACCACCACCACCGCTACCAGCTTTCCTTCCCTTCCCTTCATTTTCCCTCCTCTCTATTAGTTATTATTCTCTTGCTTTTCCCTGCCTCACTTCTTTTCTTTCTCTTTTTCCTTCACATTTCTTTTCCATTTCTTCTCTTTCCTTTCCTTCCTTCCCTCTTTTAGTTATTTTTCCTTTGTTTTCCCTGCCTCATTTCTCTTCCTTTTCTTTTTTTCCTTCATTTTCCCATTTCTTTCCTTTCTTTCCCTTTCCTTCTACTTTTCTTCTCTTCCTTTTCCTTTCCTCTTTCTTTTCTCTTCCTGTCATTTACTATCTTTTCCTTCCCTTTCCTCCCCTTCCTTCTCTCCTTCCATACTATGTCACGTGACCAATGTTCTTTTTTTTTCTTACTTTCTTCGTCTTCCTTTTTTTTTCCTCCTTTTTTTTATTTCTCTCTAAGTTTTCGTTACATTGTTTTCAGCAAGAGTTTATTTATTTATTGTTATTGTCATTGTTTTCCGCTCATTGTGTGTGTGTGTGTGTGTGTGTGGTAAGGTTTGAGGAAAATAGTGAGATTGTATTATTTTTTTTTTTAAGGATGGGAAGGAGAAAGAAAATGATGGGTAGAGAATAAAGAAACGAGAAATGAAGGAAGAAGGAAGGAAGTAAGAAAGTAAGATAATAATGATAAGGAATATAAAAAAACAAAACAAAAAGGAGGAAGAAGGAAGAAGGAAGGAAGGATGGAAGGAAGGAAGGAAGGAAGACTGACCACTGTTTAGGTCCCAAGATTTACCACTTCCGTCCCTCCCTTAATCCCTTACCCCCTTTCCTCCTCCTCCTCCTCCTCCTCCTCCTCCTCCTCCTCCTCCTCCTCCTCCTCCTCCTCCTCCTCGTCTTCCTTCCAGTCCCACACCTGAATCGTGCACCTTTGGCTTCCTCTTCACACACCTACACTCACACACACGTTCCTCCTTCCCCTCCTCCTCCTCCTCCTCCTCTTCCTCTTCCTCCATTTTCCTTGCAGTTTACTCCTTTCCCAACATATCTTTTCCCTCTCATTCCTCCTCCTTTTCCATCTCCTCCTCCTTCTCCACTTCCTCCTCCTCCTCCTCTTCCTCTTCTTCTTCCTCCTCCTCCTCCTCCTCCTCCTCCTCCTCTTTCTCCTCCAACGCTAAGGGACAACAAATCTGCTGCTTCCTTGCCTCTCCTTTGTGAGTGAGTGGTATTTGAAATGAGAAAATAAATGGGACTAAATAAAATATAATAAAAAGCTAACAAGAGAATCGACGCCGCTGGAAAAGTATTAAAAAGACGAAAATAATAAAAGAAAATAGTTGACTGCTTGCTGTGATTTTTATTTATTTATTTTCCTTTTTTTGTTATTTTTTTAAAGGTTTTTCAGTGTGCGTCCATTATGTGCCTGGATTTATTGTTATTGTTGTTATTATTTCTGGCCCCACTGCAACTCTCTCTCTCTCTCTCTCTCTCTCTCTCTCTCTCTCTCTCTCTCTCTCTCTCTCTCTCTCTCTCTCTCTCTCTCTCTCTCTCTCTCTCTCTCTCTCTCTCTGCGACCAACAGGTAAAAACTCGTGCAATTCACATGATATTTACGGATTTGTGTGTGTGTGTGTGTGTGTGTGTGTGTGTGTGTGTGTGTGTGTGTGTGTGTGTGTGTGTGTGTGTGTGTGACCAAAAGGAGAAGTATTGATGATGATAATAAGACAACGAGAACAAGAAGAACAAGAAGAAAAATAATAAGAAAAGATAGAAGGAATAATAATGATAATAATAATAAGAAGAAGAAGAAGGAGAAGAAGAAGAAGAAGAAGAAGAGGATAAGTATTGATGATGATAATAAGATGACGAGAATAAGAAGAACAAGAAAAAAGAATAAAAGAGAGAAGAAGAAAAAGAAGAAGAAGAAGAAGAAGAAGAGGATTAGGAGGAGGAGGAAGAGGAAGAGGAAGAAGGAGTAACAATGGCCGAGGTACCGTCACATGCACCGTCACATTCTCTCCCTCACACACACGTCCAACACAAACTCATTCTTCACTTTCCTTCAAACAAATCAAACAGAAAAGGTAAAATTATGATTCCCACGTCTTTAAATTCCTTCCTTCTCTTCCTCCTCCTTCTCCTCCCACTCGTTCTTCCTTAGTCTTCCTCCTTCTTCCTCTCATCCATCTGTCTTTCAAGTTCTTTTTATCCCTTCCTTCCCTCGTTCTCTCTTTTCTTCCTCCTCCTCCTCCTCCTTCTCCTTTAGTCTCAGTCTTCCCTTTTTCTTCTCCTTCTCTCTATTTTCTTCTTACTCCTGTCATTTATTCCTCCTTACCTCCTTTTCTTTCTTTTCCTGCTTATCCCTTCCTCACCTCCACCTTCAACCTTCCAACATCTTCCTTTTACTCCTTCCCTGCCTCCTTCCTTCTCTCCTCCCCTCCTCCTCCTCCTCCTCCTCCTCCTCATATCCCCGGGCTAAGCAAGTGAATGGATGAATCAGTAATACATTATGAGCAAATTTTAATCATGTCAGCTTCAGAAAAGAAAAAAAAATATGGAGAGAAAAAGGGAAACTCGACGGTCCAGTTAGGATGAAGCAGTTAACGCCTGAGTGGTTTTGTAATAATTTCTTTTGTTGGTGATTTTTACGAATGTTTTACTGGTGTGTGTGTGTGTGTGTGTGTGTGTGTGTGTGTGTGTGTGTGTGTGTGTGTGTGTGTGTGTGTGTGTTACTGAACCTGATCGACTTGTTAAGTTCATTGTGGCGTGTATGATATGGTTTTTTTTTTCTTTTTTGTAAATATATTAACTGCCGCGCGTTTTTCTTTTCTTTTTATATTTTTTCCCTTGGTTCTTTTTATTATTATTAGCTTTCATGTTATCTTCAATTTATTCATCATTGTGTTGGAAGTTATTGACATTTTTTTTATATTCTTTCTGTGGCGAATGTAATTTTTTTTTTTTTTTTTTTTTTTTTTTTTTTGTCATGATATATTGTCAGTTGCTTGTTTTATTATCACTGTTTCTCTTCGTGTTACAAAGTTATGCAATATTAGTTAGTTTTGTAATTTATCAGCTCTTTTTCTCACCTGTTGTGTGGTAAAGGATGATTTTATTAATATATTAACTGCTACATTACTACTATTATCATTTTATTACCACTGTTTCTCTTCGTGTTAAAAAGTTACAAAGTTATGCAATATTAGTTAGTTTCATCATTTATCAGCTCTTTTTTTCTCACTTATTCTGGTAAAGGATGATTATTTTGATATATTAACTGGTACATTACTATTATATTTTTATTATTATTTTCGTCATTTTCCTTACGATCCATGTTACATATTCACTCAGTATCAGATGTGTTCACTATCAACAATTTTTACACACTGCGATGCGTATTTGTTTATTCATTCATCTTTTAATAATAAAGTGAATTATCATTATCATTATTATTGGTATTATTTTGTTATTATTCTCAGTCATGTAAATTTATCCAGCGTTTGTTGTAAAGCTGTCAAAACCTTTACTCTTAATGTTACATAATTTGGTTTATTTTCCTTATATAATGTACAAGTTCTTTTTTTCTCTTCTCACTTCTCATATTACTGCAGATTCATCCATTGTAACTTCTCTGGTTAGTTATTAGCACTTCCATTCAGTGTTCCTGTGGCGTATATGCTTCTTTTTTATTGATTCCTTTTATTTTATCAGTATATTTCTTTTTTCCTCTCCTTCTTACCTTTCAAATTCTTAACTTATTGAATATTGTCTTGAGCTTTAACTTATCAACACCTTCCTTCACTCTTGCTGTGGCATTGGCTTCTCTTTATATATATTATCAGGTAAATGTTTCTTATTCTCACCTTTCCTATTACAAATTCATTCAGTATTGCTTCGCCTCCAAAGTTATCAGCATTTATATTCTCACAAACTTTTCTTTTTTATGATCATTCTTCCTTCCACTTCATGATTTCCTTTGATTTCTCCAACATTGTCTTATTATTGTTACTTATCACCACTTCTCTTCACTTACGCCTTTGTTTCTTGCACTGCTTTCAAGTATTCAATTTTATTCTTACCCAATTTCACACCATTCATTATTTCCTTCATTATTTGCTTCATTCGACAATCCTTATGAGTTATTTAACCCTGCCATCTCTTCACTCCCTTCCTTACCTCTCTTGCCTCCCCTTCCTCTCCTCCTCCACCCGCCACTCACACAGAGACAAACAAAGCCACAGTTGCCCATTGTATCCTTTATTTACACAGGAATATCTATTTACATTAATTTACAAAAAGGAAAAAAAATGTATCAAAAAAATATGTACAAGTTTTAAATAAAGTAATATATGACTTTGGGTTTATCACAGTTGAGTAGGGCAAAACTCTCTCTCTCTCTCTCTCTCTCTCTCTCTCTCTCTCTCTCTCTCTCTCGGTGACTGAGAAAGAGCATCAGTCTCTATCTCTCTCACTCGTTGACTGAAAAGAACTTTCAAACACTCTCTTTTATTCACAAATCTGCAATAAATTGTGAATAATTCTCTCTCTCTCTCTCTCTCTCTCTCTCTCTCTCTCTCTCTCTCTCTCTCTCTCTCTCTCTTCTCTCTCTAGTTGACTGAGAGAACCTCATACTCTCTCTCTTCCACTCATTGACTTAGAAAACCTCATACACACACACATTCTCTCTCTCTCTCTCTCTCTCTCTCTCTCTCTCTCTCTCTCTCTCTCTCTCTCTCTCTCGCGAGGTGAGAGAGTGAGAGAGAGAGCGCCACCTGATTGCTAGTTTGACATCTTGTTCTGAACTGGACGTGAACATTGACTCATTTGCTGTGTGTGTGTGTGTGTGTGTGTGTGTGTGTGTGTGTGTGTGTGTGTGTGTGTGTGTGTGTGTGTGTGTGTGTGTGTCTTCATCTGCCCCGCCCACTGACATGGCGATCAGCATACCAGGCGGTACGTGTGTGTCTGTGTGTGTGTGTGTGTGTGTGTGTGTGTGTGTGTGTGTGTGTGTGTGTGATCGTGTACGAATGTGTGTACACTTGTCATCGTGTCAACAACCCGAGCTAACTCAGACTCCATGAAGTTTGCATGAAAGACTAACTTGCAGGAGAGAGAGAGAGAGAGAGAGAGAGAGAGAGAGAGAGAGAGAGAGTTGCATAGTAGCATTTATAGAGTAAACCTCCATAAATTATGAACCAGTCGCAAAATCGATGAGAAAAAGAGAGAGAGAGAGAGAGAGAGAGAGAGAGAGAGAGAGAGAAAATAAAGAGGCAAGAAAGTGTCTCAGGCTAACTTCCATAAAAATCTGGCACATCTCGGCGTGTTGTGACATGTTAAAGATGATAGTGTGTGTGTGTGTGTGTGTGTGTGTGTGTGTGTGTGTGTGTGTGTGTGTGTGTGTGTGTGTGTGGGTGGGTGAGTGAACCAAGCCAAAATTTACCCCACGGAGCCCCAAAAAGCACATTAAAAGTACATCATTGTTTACAAAAGGGCGGCGCACTCCACGCCCGCGCCACGCCCTCACACACACGCAGCCACAACATCTAAATGCAGAAATTGTCAGAGAAAAAAAAATATATATGCATGTATATTAACACTCTCTTCCTCCAAGCACGTCGGGACCAAACACTTGTATATACGTGCACAGGGACGTATATATATACATTCTGGTCTATTAATACACACTCTCTCTCTCTCTCTCTCTCTCTCTCTCTCTCTCTCTCTCTCTCTCTCTCTCTCTCTCACACACACACACACACACACACACACACACACACACACACACACACACACACACACACACAAGAGCCCACTTACAAAAGAAGCGTTTCATTTATATATATACTTTTCAACAATAGATTATACTTGCGGTAATAAAAATAATTGCTGGTCTTGTTTTGTTTTTCGTTGTTATATAAAAACCGACTGAACATGGGACACAAGCCTAGCCACAGTTATATATGCATGGTTATATATGACTAGATGGTGTTATGAGCCCCTCTACGGACTCACACCACACAACAGCCCCTTCTAAAGGACTCTGGGATTCCTTTATTTCCTGCACTTCCATTGTTTCTTCTCCTCGCCTTTCGTTCCTCTCCGTCACGCGGGTAGCAATGCCACACTGTCAGCCAAACACTCCCAGAGTTGCAGGACGATGCATATCTCACTTGCCTGCCATTGAACTTCACATGCAATAGGAACTTGCATTTTTATTTATTTTTTTTTAACATTTATATATTCTCATTCTCCACTCACTGGAAACAGTCACTCACTGTGTGTAACTCGACACTTTAGCACGTAACTGATGAGTGTATTCCAAAACTCACACTTAGCACGCCCCTCATCGATCACTGCCTGGCCAGGCCTCCCTCTCTCCACTCGTACTGCTCTAGTCACTCTCTGCTCACCCTCACACACGCACACACTTCCCTCACACCTCACACTCGCCACGCAGTATTAATAGTAATAGTGGAATTGTCAATTTGGCTCACCACCTCACTTGGCCACGGCCTCGCGCCGACACTCCATTAAAGCTTCACGTCCTCCTGTGCTCCAGGCGCCGCGGGACGGACCTCGGCCTGACAGGGGCGGCCACGGCCTCGCCTCCGTCGGCCCCTCGGGCGGCGCCGCTGCTGCACTGGGTCCGTCTCTAGCGAACAGAGCTCTGCCAAGGAACTACAGACCCCTGGCGCGTGCACTCCACGATGCACACACGCAGAGTCCTCGTGCACTCTGCCAGAGCCCTGGCCGCCACTACGCCCAGTAGGCGTCCGAGCTGGCGTGCAGGTTGTGGTGGACGCCCGCCGGACTGTTCACGCTGTACTTGTTGGTGGAGGAGGACGACCTCTCCGGGATGGAGCTGTAGGCGTGGACGACTCTCTGGCTGTTCTGCACGTCGGGCATGGCGAACCTGAGCTTCTCCCAAAAGCGACTGTCGCTGGCCTTGATGCAGGTGTTGGTCTTGAGGTACAGGCGCAGGTCGGGGTCCAGGTCCCGCGAGGGAATCTCGCCCAGCACCACCACGATGAGGCGCTGCCGCCGCTTCTTGAACACCTCGTGATGGGCGCTCTTGAACTGGAAGCGGCACCATTCGTTCTCAATAAAGTTTTTGGAGAGCACGATGATGGTGCGGCGCGAAGACTCCACGGCCTCCACGATGGTGTCGGCGATGTAAGCAGTGACGGGGAAGTCTCGGTAGTGCAGGCATACCCTATAGGGCCTCTCGCCCCTCTCCAGCTCCCCTGCCAGCACCTGGTTGACCCACGCCTCGTCCTTGGAGCTGTACGACACGAAGGCATCGAACAGCTTGTCGCGGTCGTCGGTGGTGGCGGCCTTGTGGCACATCCTGAAGCCGCACCGCGAGAACACCCAGACCCGCAGGGCGCCGCGGTACAGGAAGCACAGCACCAGCAGCACCACCACCACGAAGGAGGCGCAGGTGGCGATGACGGGGTGCAGCAGGTTGCCCAGCACCATGGGCTGGATCACGGTGGAGGTGGACGTGCTGTTCATACACGTGGTGACGTTGAAGTCCGTGATGAAGGAGCCCGGCTCCTCGTCTGCCTCCTCCGAGTAGCACTTGATGTCCTTGCCGTCCACAACCTTCCGGTCGTTGCCGTTGAGCCAGATGCCGAAGGACTCGACAAACTGGCACTGGCAAGACCAGTGGTTGGCGCCCAGCGACACGCGGCTCAGGTATGGGTTGTCCACCAGGCGCCACACGGGGAAGTTGGTAAGCAGATTGTTCTGGAGCGTGAGCGTCTCCAGGTGGAAGAGCGTGGCGAAGGTGTGCTGGTGGATGTAGCGCAGGTGGTTGTTGTGCAGGTACAGCTCCCGCACGCCCTGCAGCCCCTGGAACTCGTTACCCCTCAGGGCTTCCAGCAGGTTGTCTTCAAGGTGTAGCGCCGTGAGCCGCGTCAGGCCGCTGAAGGTGCCGTTGTCGAGCGTCTTGACGCTGGACGCGTTCACGTACAGCACCTGCAGGTGCTTGCGGCCGATGAAAGAGTGCGAGGAGAGGTTTTTGAGGTTGTTGCCGTCCAGGTACACTTGCGTGGCGTCCATCGGGATCCGCTCAGGCACTTGTTGCACGTCCTGCAGGGAGCAGTCCACGATGTTGGAACGCCACGATTGGTCGTGGTAACAGCCGCAGCCGTCAGGGCACGTCATCTCGCAGTCACAGGCGTCAAACTCACAGCAGTGGCACAGCGCGAAGCAGTGAGTTTCGTACTGACACAGGAACTGCGAGGGATTGACCTCCACCAGTGGGATGAAGGCACCTGTACGTGCGAAGGGCATCTGGCAGTAGATGGTCTCGAGGTCCATGATGATTGGGTTCTGCCTCTCGTGCTCCAGGCCGTTGATGCGCTGCAGCCATTCCATCTTGCAGTCGCACACGAACGGATTACCACCCAGATAAAACTCAGGCAGGGACCTGTTGGCAGGAATCTCGCTGAGGCGCAGCGCAGACATGTCCATCTTGGACAGCTGGTTGGCGAACAAATCCACCCTGGTAAGGTTTTCCTTCTTAAAGAAGGTGAAGGGCTCCACGGTGTTGATCTTGTTGTCGTTGAGGAAGAGCAGCTGCACGCTATCCGGGATCTGGATGTTGCTTATGTACTCCAGGGAGTTGAAGCTCGCGTCCAGCGTCTGCAGGTTGAGGTCTTGCCTGTCGTTGTAGTTGCTTAACTCACTTATTCTGTTTTTGTGTAAATCCAGCCACTGGAGACTCACTGGTATAAAGTGGTAATCAAAAACTTCTATGTTATTATCAGACACATTTAACCACACCAAATTTTGAAGATTTTCAAACAAATTATGAATACTGGTGAGCTTGTTTGCATCGAGACGCACCGCCTGCAGGTTGTGATGATTATTAAAGGTTCCACTTTCAATGTGGGTAATGGAATTCTTTGCTAAATTGAGTATCTTAAGGGAGGGGATGTCACTGAACGTCTCCTTGGAGATGTTGCCTGAGATCCTGTTATTGACGAGGCGCAGACCGTACAGGAACTGCAACCCCTTCACCGGCATGTTGTCCAGCGAGGTGATGTGGTTCTCTCCCAGGTCTAGCGTCTTGAGCAGCCCCAGGCGCCCCACCACATCAGGGATGGCTGTCAGCTGGTTGCCATTGAGATTGAGGTCTGCCAGGTTGGTGAGGTTGTCGAGGGAGTCAGCCGCCACCTCGCTGATCCTATTGTTGTCCAGCGCCAGAAAGCTGAGCACGTCCACGCCCTGGAAGGCGCGGTCAGGGATGGCCGTCAGCTGGTTGTAAGAGAGATCCAGCTGGTGCAGGTTGACACAGCGAACAAATGCAGCTGCAGGGATGGTAGCCAGCTGGTTGTGGGACAGCTGCAGCACCTGCAGGCCGTATAGATTGTGGAAGACCTGTTGGCTGAGCTGCGTGATCTTGTTGTGGGCGAGACTCAGCACCCGCAGTCTGATGAGGCCCTCGAAGATGGAGGACGTGAGCCACTCAGACTTGAGTTCGTTGTGGGAGAGGTCGAGCTCCACCAGGTGCTTCAGGGAGCGGAAGATGCCCGGCGCCAGCACGGCCAGCGAGTTGTTGCTGGCGTGCAGCGACTCCAGCTCCGGCGTGTGTACGAAGGCGTCCTCGGGCAGCGCCACCAGCCTGTTATGAGACAGGTCGAGGGCGTGCAGGCCAGAGAGGCCCTTGAAGGCGTCGTCGTCCAGCTTGGCCAGATCGTTGTGGTGTAGCCACAGCTCCTGCAAGCGGAACAGGCCCTGCAGAGCGCCAGACACCAGCTCCGTCACGTCGTTGTGTGAGAGGTCCAGGGAACGCAGGCCAGAGCGGCAGGTTGGGCCGCCCCTGCCAGCCCCGCTCTCTCCAAACCCCAGCTGTGTCATTTGTTGCAGGTGGTTATGACTTAGATTGAGCTGTTTGAGGCTGCCCAGGTGGCAGAAGACACCAGCTGGCAGCTCCCACATGCTGTTGGTGCTGAGGTTGAGCCGCTGTAGCTGGTGCAGAGGACGGAACACATCTGGTCGCAGGTCGAGGCTGTGCCGCGGCCAGTCCCAGTTTCTAGTCCGTATGGTTAGGTTTCTAAGATTTTTTAGGTTAATAAACACATTATCTTCCAGTTCACTGAGTTTGCAGAACTCCACATTGAGCTCCCGCACCCTGACGAAGCCAGACAGGGTGTGCGGGGACAACACACTGGGGAAGTAGAACATCGCGTTACAGCCGAGGCTGAGGCGCACCACACTGTCGGCCGCCACTCGGCTCAGGTTGGCCACTCGCGTCTCCTGCTCCAGCGCCTTGAGGGAGCAGGAGAGGGCGCGCTCTCGAGCACTGAGGGCGCGGCTCTCACACTTGTCGCCGCCGCTGTACCGCCCCACACCCTGGCACGCCACGCCGCACGCCGCGACCTGCCACACGACCAAGACCAGCGCCAACCTGCCATCGC
>NC_059286.1:10333639-10338639 GCF_017591435.1 Portunus trituberculatus
GTGTGTGTGTGTGTGTGTGTGTGTCAATCAGTCAGTCTGTAACTCACTCACACACACAGTCACTCTCGCTCATTCACTCACTCACTCACTCACTCACTCACTCACTATTTCGTCACTGTTTCCCATGAACACACACACACACACACACACACACACACACACACACACACACACACACACACACACACACACACACACACACACACATTATTCTTTCACTTTCAACAAATGAACTCAATTATATTTCATTACAATATTCCCTCAAAAAACATATTTCCATTTGAATTTAAGAGTCATTGCACGTTAAAAGTAGTTTTTTTTCCCCTTCCATATTTTGTCCTACATTTCCAGTCACTATACGGAACACAAGACACAGTTCAGGTAATTCGTGGACGTATGTTTCAAAGCTTCCTGTTATTCACATTAGTAGTGATTGTATTGGGTTTATTTATGCATTTTTTTTTCATTAATGTGTTTTTATTTGATATCTTTTATATACATTTTTTTTAATTAGTATTTTTGTATTAGTATTATTTTTTCATCATTTTTTATATTTTTATTCATTGTTATATTACTTTTATTATTGTTTTAATTTTCCTTCATTTTTTCCTTCATTTTTTTTCATTGGTGTATTATTGTTTATTAGTATTTTTATTTTCCATCATTTTTTTATATATTTAATTCATTGGTATATTATTTTTATTAGCATTTTTATCTTTTTCGTCATTTTTTTCAGTATATTATTTTTTTCATTTGTATTTTCATTTTCGTCATTTTTTAAATATTTTTCATCAGAATTTATTTTTTAATTTTTGTTTTTTCATTATTTTCATATTTTTCGTATGGTTTTCGTCTGTATTTTTAGTTTTTCCTCAATGTTTTCATTTATACATTAAAACTTTTATTTTTTCATCGTTTTCTTTTATTTTCATCAGTATTTTCATTTTTTTTCATTAGTGTTTCTATTTTCTCATTAATATTTTCTTTTTTATCATCAGTATTTAAATTTTTTCATCAGCTTTTCATTTTTTCATCAGCATTTTAATTTTTGCATCAGTATTTTCACCTTTGCCTCTCTGTTGATATACAAGTCAAAATTACAAGTCATGGTGTCGTTAAGTTTGAAATCTACACTTTATATATTAAGACAAGTAGTAATCAAAACATTCATTATTTATATTTCCACCAGTTTTTTTTTTTTTTTCTTAACCTGAGCTCTCCATTAACATATTCAACAAAATTATCTTCCATGCTACAATTTAACATTCAAATCTTTGCCCGTTCAGACAGATAATATTCGTGATCAGCCATTTCTTATCAACATTTTAAGTAATATTAGCAAGATCAACAACATATCCCACCATTTTTTTTCATAATTAAACCCTTTCAGCACCAGGACGTGTTTTCCTATTTATTCTGGTGGTGTACTATTTAGTGATTTTATACAGCTTCAAAAAACTTATGTGGTGATTAAAATAGTAAAGACTGGCCATTAATCCTTTGACCTCCATAAACCCTTCCTAATACAAAAAAAAAAAAAAAAGCCAAATTATACTAAAAATTAATGGTAAAAATTCGTCTAAGTATTGAAGGGGGTTAATTAATGCACCACTCCTGAGACACACGAGAAACATGTTGTAAAGGTGCGGAGGTCTGGGAAAGTGTGGGTGACCGTCAGGGTGAGGCATAGCTAGGGTAAGTCAGTGTCTAAAATAAGGGTGAATGTGGCTAAGAAGAGTGAGGGTAAAGGTGATATTATGCAACAAGAGTGAGTAAGAAGTGAGTAAAGTAGGAAGAGTAAGGGGTGAGTGTGAAGCAGAGTAAAGGAGGTGAGTAAGAGTGAGTAAGTGTGAGTGTATGAACAGTGTATGAAGAGTGAGTGTGGGTAACAAGTGTGAGGGAGTGTGTTAGCTTGTTGGGTCGCTGCTCTGTCCACACCACCGTTATGACGCAGAACAATGAACAGAATTATGAGGCAAACTTCAAGGAACTTCGCGTAATAATAACAGGAAGCGAGAAGTTTGGAATTACTATTAGCTTTTCTTGTGACCGTAAATTTCCTGGAAAACACGGAGGAGGCAAAGCGGGGAGAGGGAGAAGGAGAGAGGAGGAGGAGGAGGAGGGGAGGGAGTGAAGGAGAGAGTGGGCGTGGTTGAGGAGGCGCTCACAGGTAAGGCCACGGTTCCCACGCCTTACCTGTCTAAATTTTTGTGAGTACGGTTAATATAATTTCTTATTTTTATACTCCTTGTCAATGGAATACTGATTTTTTGCTATATTGAGCGAACAGAACCAGAAATTATACGTTTGTAAGTATGTACGTGTATATTTCTTTAGTGTGAATTTCATATAGTTAGCTAATATATAATTCTTTTATGTAAGGAGGGAAAAAAACTAGCTAAGGGCAACAAAATGAAAAGGTCCACTTAGTTGCCAGTCCCCTTGCAGGTTCGAAAGGGTTAGCCAATAGATAGGGATAAATCTATTTTTATCAGTTTATTTTCCATTTTCCTCCAGTCTTCATTACTTCTTTCTTTTTATTTTTTTTCACTTTTGTTGCCTTCAGATTTTGTTTATTCCTCATTGTATTTCCTTTCCTCCAGTTTTTTTTCTATTTTTTTTAGTTATATATATAGCTCTCTCTCTCTCTCTCTCTCTCTCTCTCTCTCTCTCTCTCTCTCTCTCTCTCTCTCTCTCTCTCTCTCTCTCTCTCTCAGTAACATATCTATCAATCTTTGTGGGATAAGGAAGACAACCAGCGTGAACGTGCTTATATGAATGTGCGAGACTAATATATTCTGAGGTTAGGCTGGTGTGATTATCTTTTTAATGTAAGAGGGGAAAGCTGGCCAAGAGCAACATTAAACGAAAGAAAAAGTCCCCCTTGCAGATCTGAGAGTTAGAAAAATAAATAAATAAATAAATAAATAATGAATAAATAAATAAAAGAATATATGTCTTGAAATTGGTATACTGGTTGACTTCGAGCTGTAGTTAGTGTTATGTCAGTCTGTGTGTCTGTGTGTGTGTCTGTCTGTCTGTGTGTCTGTCTGTGTGTGTCTGTGTGTGTGTCTGTCCTGGTCTTGGCAGTAGGAAATGTTCTGTGTTGACTTTGAGGAAAATGAAAATGTTTGGTGGTGTGGTTGTCTCTCATTATTTTGCTTCACTTTCATCATCACCATTATTACATCACACACACACACACACACACACACACACACACACACACACACACACACACACACACACACACACACACACACACACGAACGCGAGAATGTGCACCACCACCACTACCACCACAACCACCACCACTAAAACCAACAACACTATTGAGTCACCCAGAGAGAGAGAGAGAGAGAGAGCCCAAGCCAACAAAGACAACACCCCCGCCACATTTTCGTGACTCACGCTGACCTTGATAAAAAAAAAGCGACAAGAACAAAAAAGTCTTTCATACAAACCTTGGAAAAACATACTGAACAAAAAAAAAGAAAAGAAAAAAGTTAACTAGGTCCTCCTTCTCCTCCTCCTCCTCCTCCTCCTCCTCCTCCTCCTCCTCCTCCTCCTCCTGTACTGTCTCCTTATCTGTAGCCAGTTAGAAGTAGTTACCAAACAGCCTCGAAAGGACCAACAGGTCTGTTGCCCTCATCACGAACAACGGTATAGCAGTAATGCACAAGAGAGAGAGAGAGAGAGAGAGAGAGAGAGAGAGAGAGAGAGAGAGAGAGAGAGAGAGAGAATGTGACAATATTATGATAAATACACAAAGAGAGAAGGGTGTGTAATAAACAGAAGGAGAGGGAACCTTGAATATATAGACAGAAGAGGGGAAGGAGGAGGAGGAGGAGGAGGAGGAGGAGGAGGAGGAGGAGGAGGAGGAGGAGGAGGAGGAGAATAAACAGTAGAGAAACGTATGGATGTATCTATAAATAAATACTACATAAATATAACCAGAGAGAGAGAGAGAGAGAGAGAGAGAGAGAAAGTATTAAATTACACTTCATTTCCTTCTCTCACGCTTATCAGGAAAAGGAGGAAAGAAGGGAAGAAAGAAGGAAGGAAAGAAGGAAAAAAAAGGAGAAAAAAAATTAAACCAAGGAGGAAACTTAAGAAAACCGTTGGTAATATTACTTCAAAACTTCCTTCCATGTTTTCCTCCTTCCCTCCTTTTTTTTTCCATCCTTCCTTCCCTTTTCCTTCCTTCATTCCTTCCCTTTTTTTTCCTTCTCTCCCTTTGTTTTTTCTCGTATTCCTGTCTTTCCTCTCCCTTTATTTCCCTTCCCTTCACTTTCCTTTCGTCTCTTCCCTTCTTCCTTCACTTCTTCCCTCCTCCGCTTCCGGCAGGTAAATTACAGTAGCACCTCCTCCTCCTCCTCCTCCTCCTCCTCCTCCTCCTCCTCCTCCTCCTCCTCCTCCTCCTCCAACAGTGACCACCTCGACCCTTAAGAAAGAAGTCAACAAACAACATGCAATCTACACAAAATAAACGAGCTGTGTTTTACGTTCTTTTTATTGTTCAATTCTAAGTTTTGTTCTCCAAGTCTGAGAAAATTATGCCTCTGCTTGGAATTATTCGTGTTATTAGGGCGTGACTGCTGGCTACTAGTGGGAGGGGAGCTTTGAGTGGGGAGAGGGCTTGGAGGAGGAGGACGAGGACGAAGGGGAGGACGACGTGGAGGAAAGGGAGTAAAAAGTGGATCGAAACAATACTATTAATTCTACTACTGTTAATAATAATGCCAAGGCTGTTTTTGCTATAGTAGTAGTAGGAGTAGGAGTAGTAGTAGTAGTAGTAGTAGTAGTAGTAGTAGTAGTAGTAGTAGTGATTGTTATAGTAGAAGTAGTAGTAGTAGTAGTAGTAATAGCAGTAGTAGTAGAAGTAGTAATAGAAGTAGTGGTAGTAGTAGTAGTGGTACGAGTAGTAGTAATAGTAGTAGTAGTAGTAGTAGTAGTAGCAGCAGTTCTTTTGTTTCTTTTTCATTTACTTTCCTGCAACA
>NC_059286.1:10341139-10351139 GCF_017591435.1 Portunus trituberculatus
GTCAATCAGCCATGGGACGTTATAAAAGGAAAGGTAATTATAAGACACTTAATATATAGTACAGTTACACACACACACACACACACACACACACACACACACACACACACACAGGCCTGGTCTTCTTCGTGCTCCTTCCGTCAGTCTGGCTGGGAAAAGTTAATTACTATGTCATTATACTAAGTAGATGATGACGGGGGAATGGCAACCTTCACCTGGTCGGCCCATCCACCCCTTCACTCCCCCCAAGTCTACCCCTCCACCCCTCCAGTCCATCCCTCCATTCCTCCAGTTCCTTCCACCCGTCTAGTCCATCCCATTCCTCCACTCTTTCTCTCCTTCCCTCCAGTGTCTCCTTTCTTTCCTCCTTTAAACGTTACTCATTCAGTATAGGAGTTAAGTTTGCAGTGTAATTTTCTTTTTCTTAATTTTCTCGCTTAGGGTGGAAATATGGAGGGTGTCTTAGGGTGATTCAGGGTGTCAGGGTGTTTCTTCTTGTGGTTTCAGGGTGATAGGGTGAGGATTAGTGTGTGTTAGGGTACTCTAAGGTGTCTGGGTAATATCTTGTTGTTTTAAGGTGATTGGTGTACGTGAGATAAGGGTGAGGTAGGGTGAAAGATAATTGTGTTTGTCAGGGTGAGGGAGTGTATAGATGAGTAAGGGTGAGGGTATCAGGGAGTGTTAGGGTGCTGGAGAAGGAGTGTAGAGATGTGAGGGCGAGAGGAGAGTGTAGGAAGGGTGAGTGGCGGAGGCGAGGTGTGCCCGGGAAGGCAGGGCGGTGGGTGGCGGCCCGGAGTGTTCGAGGTAAACAAAAAAGTGTGGTTGTCGAGGGTGCGTCTGGCAGTGGTGTGTGTGTGTGTGTGTGTGTGTGTGTGTGTGTGTGTGGGAGCCCCGCGTACCGATTCCTCCCTCAATGACCCTCTCCTCTCCTGCCTTCCCTCCTGCCTTCCCTCCTCCTCCACCTCCTAGTCCTCCTCCTCCTGTCAGCCATGAACTTTTAACTACACAGTCTTCCCTGCCTGTTGATTCAGTGTGTGTGTGTGTGTGTGTGTGTGTGTTAGAGAGAGAGAGAGAGAGAGAGAGAGAGAGAGAGAGAGATTTATAAACATGTACTACATTTTATATGTATGTATATATATATATATATATATATATATATATATATATATATATATATATATATATATATATATATATATATATTTACTCATTTGTAAATTCACACACACACACACACACACATGCACACAGTGTGGGTGTTGTATTGTGCAGGCGGGTGTGCCAGCAGGGAGCAGGAAGGTGTGGTGTGGTGTGGTGTGGTGTGTGGTGCGAGTGTTGTGGGGAGGAGAGGGTTGAGTGCAGCGGGGCGGGGTGGGGCAGGGCGGGGGGGCGAGGTAGCTGGCCGACACAGCACCTCGCACGCCTAAGATGGACTTGCTTTCACGACTGACGCCCATAAACAACGTGAGGAGGTTGTGCTGCACACCGCGGGTGGGCGGGGGTGGCGGATGGCGGGGGTTTTGGGGGGGGATGGCCCTGGTGTGGGCATTCCCGTGCAGGGCAGCGAGTGGCGCGAGGCGGGCAGCGCTGCCTGGCCGCTGCCCGGCTGGGTGGCGGTGCTGCGGCTGCTGACAAACCCTGCGTACGAACCCGGCCACCTCGCCGCTCCTTGCCGCGGCTCCCACGCCTCCCGCCACCGCGCCTCGCTTGTCGCGTGATTACTTGCGGTATTGACACTGCGCGGGGGCGTGGGTGAGCTATTTCATAACGCCGCCCGCGGTGCGCCCTGCGGCTCGGCGCCTTTCCGTAGTTCCCAGCGCAGCCTGCTGTGGCGGAGGGTTGCGTGGGGCGCGGCGGGGCAGCGGGTCGTGTCTCTCCCCTAGGCGTCGCGGCACGACAGGGCGCGGGTCCTCGCCGACACGGCAGCCTGGCGGGCTGCCTCACGTGCACAGCGCGACCTCCTCCGCGACCGTAAAGTCTCGCCGCGGCGGACATTTAATACCTGCAGGTCCTGCCTTTAACAGGCGGAGGTGCGGGGCGGGCGGCGCGGCGGCGGCGCGCCCAGGCACAGATATCTGTCATGAGTTACGGCGCCGCGGCGTGTCGGCCAGGCAGGAAATTGATACGGAAAAATTTGTGGCAGTGGTCCTTGAGGCGGCGCGGGGCGCGGGGCGTGGAGTGGGGCGGGGCGGGGCGGGCCGGGGCGGCATGCAAAAAGTGGCGGCGGGTCAGGAGGCGCCACACACCACCACACACAGGAAATGGCTTGCGTTCGCTCTCTCTCTCTCTCTCTCTCTCTCTCTCTCTCTCTCTCTCTCTCTCTCTCTCTCCTTACGTAATTTTTCCCCCGTGCACTCTCCTCTCCTCGTGTCTCTCGTGTCTTTAACCGCATTTTTTTCCCTGACACTTTTACGCTTCTCTCCTCGTCCCTCTTTGTTCCCTCGCCTCTTTTCCCTCTTCCCTCTGTACGGCAGCACGGCGCACACCACCGCCATCACCAC
Source organism: Portunus trituberculatus (assembly GCF_017591435.1). Lineage (NCBI taxonomy): Eukaryota > Metazoa > Arthropoda > Malacostraca > Decapoda > Portunidae > Portunus > Portunus trituberculatus. The sequence continues at coordinate 10,343,641 of NC_059286.1, forward strand.
TACCACTACCACCACCACCACCATCACCACCGCACAGTCGCCAGCACTACACAAACACCACACAGTCACCCTTTAAGGCGCCATTATCGCAATTGCAAGCATTAACCCTCATCATGAAAGAACACACACACACACACACACACACACACACACACACACACACACACACACACACACACACACACACACACACATACACACAAGGGGTCTATTCTGGGATTCATAAAGCTACACACACACACACACACACACACACACACACACACACACACACACACACACACACACACTACCATTACCATATCTACTGCGACCACCACCACCACCACCAACACTACTACTACTACTACTACTACTACTACTACAGTACTTCTTTTAAATAGTTAATTATTTTTGGCATTTTCACTTCATGTACTGTGTTTATTTTTCCCGCGTTAAGGTACTCCTTTTAATTTCCACTTATGAGGTTTTCCGCAAAGCCTCCACTCCATTTTTTCCTTCCCCCATCCTATTACTGTAGCCCTCCTCCTCCTCCTCCTCCTCCTCCTCCTCCTCCTCCTCCTCCTCCTCCTTCTTCTCTTCCTCCTTATACTGTTTAAATTTCCACTTTCTTCATTTTCAGGGACTCATAACTTGTGCTGTTTTTTGTTGTTTTCCTTTGTATTTTTTTGTTTTCTTTCTTCTCCACTTCCTCCTCCTCTTCCTCCTCCTCCTCTTCTTCCTCTTCCTCTTCTACTTCACTACAATAAATCTAATAATAAAAAAGTAGTTAAATATTATCATAACTTGTAACTCTTGTGACTGATACACACACACACACACACACACACACACACACACACACACACACACACACACACACATATTCTCTCTCTCTCTCTCTCTCTCTCTCTCTCTCTCTCTCTCTCTCTCTCTCTCAGTGTTCCGTAATTTCTGTCACTACGCTGCATATTTAATCGCGGACACCGAACCTTGCTATAGATCCCGCCGCGGTGGTATCGGCAGCTCGCGAGTTGTGTAAGTTCAGTAAAGGCTAAGGGTTCGATTCCCGCTAAAGTGAATATAGAGACCAGTAACCCACCGCTAGGCCAAGGCGTCGCGTGGGGCTTGTGTGTAATGGCAGCATGGGTAATGGATGCAAAGATGAAGGTAGGGTAGGTTGGGTTAGGTTGGATTGGGTTTGGTTGGGTATTTTGGTTGGTTTTGTTGAGTGAAGTGAGGTGTGGTAAAGTGTGGTGAGGTGAGGTGTGGTGAGGCAAGGTTAGGTCAGGTGAGGTTAGGTCAAGTTAGTTACAACAACAACAACAACAACAACAACAACAACAACAACAACAACAACAACTACTACTACTACTACTACTACTACTACTACTACTACTACTACTACTCTACCACCATCACCAGAAACATTACCAACAACAACTTCTACTACTACTACTACTACTACTACTACTACTACTACTACTACCACCATCACCACCAACACCAGCAAAACTCAACCAGTCACTGTAGATAAGATAAAGTTCTCCTTATCACAAAGAGAACCAATAAATCTGCTGCTGTTTGTTTTTTATTTGTGTTCCCTTGTGTTCCTGAAGTGTTAGTCTGTATGAATGACTACTTACCTCTCCCTCCTCTCCTTCTCCTCTCCCTCTTCCTCTCCATCCTCTCCAGCACTGATGTAATGGCCCTCTTTTCCTCCCTCCGTGCCTCTTCCCTCCATTCTTCCTCCTTTGCTCTCCTACCTCCATTCCCTACTTTCCTCTCTCTCTCTCTCTCCTCCTCTCCCTCCTCTCCCTTTAGCCTTTCTTCCATAAATCCCATATACCCAACAATAGATAGGATCCCTCCTCTCTCCCTCCCCTCTCCCTCCCCTTTCCCTCCTCCCAGTCCCCCTCTACTCTCCCTGGGATGTCTGGGGAGAGAGGGAGAGGGAGAGGGAGAGAGGGAGAGGGGTGTATGGGCATAAATTGATCCCCTGCGGAGGTCACACCCAATTCGGCAGCGTCTAAGGGACTATTGTGACCTCTCCCTCCCCCTCTCTCCCTCTTCCTCTCCCTCTGTCCCTCTCTCTCTCTTTCTCTCTCTCTCTCCCTACACGACCCCCAGCCACGCGTAGACCACCACCAGTAGCGGTTTTTTCGGGGTAGAGCTGGGAGAGGGAGAGTGAGAGGGAGAGAGGGAGTGGAGAGGGAGAGAGGAGGAGAGGGGGAGAGGGAGAGGGGAAAAAGGTATTTGATACGTTATTCTTCTCTTTTATTTCTTCTGTCTGCCTCTCTCTCTTTCTTTTTTCCCTTTATTCGTGGTCTCGTCCATTTTTCTTTTCTTTATTTTCTTCCTCCTCCTCCTCCTCCTCCTCTTTCTCCTCGTCCTCCTCCTCTTCTTCTTCTTCTTCTTCTTCTTCTTCTTCTTCTTCATTTTTCTTTTCATTGTGTGTTTTTATGAAGGTTTTATTCTCCTTTATTGCGTCTTTCATTCGTGTTTTTGTTATGTAATTTACGCTTTCTCATTTCGTCCATTCTCTCTCTCTCTCTCTCTCTCTCTCTCTCTCTCTCTCTCTCTCTCTCTCTCTCTCTCTCTCTCTCTCTCTCTCTCTCTCTCTCTCAGCCATTCCTTCATTCGCACTTTTATTCCGGCTTTCTTTCACTTTTTTCCTTCCTTTTTTCCTAATTCCTTGTCTTTCTCCTCCTCCTCCTCCTCCTCCTCCTCCTCCTCCTCCTCCTCCTCCTCCTCCTCCTCCTCCTCTTCCTCCTGCTTCTGCTTCTGCTCCTGCTCGTCTTCCTCATTCCATTCCTCTCGTCTTGCCTCTTATTTCTCCGCTATTCCAGCTTTATCACCTCTTACTCCCTCGCCATTGCCTTCTTAACTGCCTCTACTTCCCTTTCCTTTCTTTATCTACCCTTCTCCTCTCCCCTCTTTCCTCCCCTTACTCTTTCCTTCCCTCTCTCCCACATAACGCTGCCATTCTGACCGTCCCAAGCAAATACATAGAGTTTTACATAAGTTTCTGGTGAAGTGGGGTGATGGGAACTGGATTGGCGTGTGTGTGTGTGTGTGTGTGTGTGTGTGTGTGTGTGTGTGTGTGTATTATTCTATGTTTCCCCTCCTCTTATTTACTTATTTTCTTGTTTATTGCTTTTATTTTAATCTATGTTTTCTATTTTTTTTTTCTCTTATTCTGTTTTTTTTCTTATTTTTTTTATCATTACACATTCATCATATCTTTATTTCCTCTTCCTCTTTCCTTTTTCTTTCATTTCATGCCCGCCATATCTGAAGTGTTTTCCTCTTATTGTCTTTTTTTTCCCCTTTTTTTCCTCCTCCTCCGCTTATTGTGTTTTCCATTTTTGCATTTCTTTCCATGTTCGCCATGTCTGTATTTTTCCTTCCTCTTTCTCATTACATGTCTATATTTTACCTTTATTTCCTCTCTCTCTCTCTCTCTCTCTCTCTCTCTCTCTCTCTCTCTCTCTCTCTCTCTCTCTCTCTCTCTCTCTCTCTCTCTCTCTCTCTCTCTCTCTCTCATTATATCCCTTTTTCGTGTGTACATCATTCACACACACACACACACACACACACACACACACACACACACACACACACACACAGAGAGAGAGAGAGAGAGAGAGAGAGAGAGAGAGAGAGAGAGAGAGAGAGAGAGAGAGTTAGAATCCCGTCAATAATTTGGAAGATGAAAGTCAGCTCATCTTTCATTTTCCAAACTTATGACAATATTTCTCTTCTTTTTTTTTTTTTTTTTTTTCTTAATGAGTGAGGACAATAAAACCTTCTTGGCCTTATGTGAGTCTTCTTCTTCTTCTTCTTCTTCTTCTTCTTCTTCTTTTCTTTTCTTCTTCATGTTCTTTTTTTATTCATCCTTTTCTTCTTCTTCTTCATTTTCCTCTTCCTCTTCTTTTTCTTCATCATCATCATCATCTTCTTCTTCTTCTTCTTCTTCTTCTTCTTCTTCTTCTTCAATAAATGAATTAGAAGACGAAGAAGATGAAATTAAGGAAGGAATGAAGGAAAGAGGAAAGAAGGAAGGAAAGAAACAAGGAATAGAGAAAAGAGAAATGAGAAAGAAAGAAAGAAAGAAGAAAAAGGAAGAAAACAAGAAGGAAGGAAGAATGAAAGAGGGAAGGGAAGGAAAGGAGTTAAAGAATGAAGGAGGAGAAGAAAAGAGAGAAAGAAAATAAAGAAGAGTGAAGAAAAAAAATGATAAAATAGGAAGGAAGGAAGGAAGGAAGAAATGAAAGAAAAGTGAGACACGAATGAACAAGTAAAGAAGTGAGCGAGTGAGTGAGCGAGTGAGCGAGTGAGCAAGCGAGAAAGTGAGCGAGTGAGCGAGTGACCTAGTGAGTGAGCGAGTAAGCGAGTGAGCAAGTGAAAAAAAAAGTGAGCGAGTGAGAAAGTGAGAGAGTGAATGAATGAACGCAAATTTTCCAGGAGATGGGAAATTCGGTTACGGTCAAGTTCGGTTATGAGTGAAGTTCGGATAAAAGGCGTGACTCGTTCTGATGGGTGGGAGGAGGGAGAGGGGAGGGGGACGGAGTGAAGTTGTTCGGTTTAGCAAGAAATTCGTCAGTGGAAGTTTTGGCTGTTTAATAATTCATTCCATTTGGGAGTGTGAAGAAATTGTGATGGGAGGGGAGAGAGAGAGAGAGAGAGAGAGAGAGAGAGAGGAGAGGGAGAGGGGAGTTTTCTTAGAGGGAAGGGAATGAGAATAGATAAAGGAAGAGAGGAAGGAATGTGGAGAAGGAAAGGGAGAGAGAGGAGGAAATAAGGAAGGAAGGATTTAGAAGAAAGGAAAATGGGAGAGAGAGAGAGAGAGAGAGAGAGAGAGAGAGAGAGAGAGAGAGAGAGAGAGAGAGAGAGAGATAAGAAGGTGAAGGAGGAACTGTGAGAGGAAAAGTGAGAGGTAAGGAAAGAAATAGAGGAAGCAGGAGATGGAGGTAAAAAGGGGAGATAAGAGGAGGAGGAGGAAGAGGAGGAGGAGGAGGAGGTGGAGGAGGAGGAGGAGGAGGAGGAGGAAGAGGGTTGGAATGCGTGAATGTTACTACTTGACACACACACACACACACACACACACACACACACACACACACACACACACACACACACACACACATGGCAAAGGGTAAAATTACACGCTACATGAAGCTAAAATTAACCAACTAAAAAAGCAACCCAGAGAGAGAGAGAGAGAGAGAGAGAGAGAGAGAGAGAGAGAGAGAGAGAGAGGCAAATTTCAACCAAAGGAGCAGAAGTGAACTTTTTTCTTGTGTCAACAGTCCCTCCACACGTGGACTTAAGGGACCTTCGTGGGACTTTTATACAGAGGAAGGCAGGACTTTTATTGGACTTTCCAGAGGAGGAAGAGGAGGAGGAGGAGGAGGAGGAGGAAGAGGAAGAGGAGAGGCAGTTGGTGGTAGTAAATATAGAGGCAAAGGATGTAGGAATGGAGAATGAAAAGAAGAAGGAAAAAGGAGTGAATAAAGAAGAAGGAAGAAGGAGGGGGATAGGAAGGAGAAAGAAGAAGAGGAGGAGGAGGAGGAGGAGGAGGAGGAACCGGGTTTCGCTGCAGTGTGTGTGTGTGTGTGTGTGTGTGTGTGTGTGTGTGTGTGTGTGTGTGTGTGTGTGTGGCACTTTGCAGTTGTGGTGCTTTGTGGTTCAGAGCTGAGAACGGGAACTGAGTGTCTCCATAACGACTTCAGAGAGAGAGAGAGAGAGAGAGAGCATGATAAAATATAAGAAATACTTTAAACACTCGTTGCCAAATATACATTAGAGTAAAAATAATATGAATCTCTCTTTCTCTTTCTCTCTCTCTCTCTCTCTCTCTCTCTCTCTGTCTCTGTCTCTGTCTCTCTGTCCTTCTCTCTCCCTACAAAAACCTTATTTCTCTTTTTCTCTTACTCTATCTTTTTTTTTTCTCTGTCTCTCTTTCTCTTTTTTATCTTTCTTCCTCTATAACAAAATCACAAAAAAATATATATTCCCTTAACAAGCAAATTTCTTCCGCCGAGTCATGTGATGGAGATATGGAGTGACAATACCAGCAAGGGATAATTAATTCAAGGCTGGCTTCCCTTCACTTCCTCCTCCCTTGGTAAATAAATCAAGGGGACAAATAAAACAGTAAGTAACCAGCTGGCGTGGGAGTCGATCTATATTTTTCTCTTATATAATCATAAAAGGTGCCGTGTACTTAAACCGCCAGTGTTTTTGTGGACGTCAAGGGGGATGCACGCGTCTGTCTCTCTCTCTCTACCACTCTCTCTCTCTTAGGGGGTGTAGGGGTGAGGCAGGGATAAAGGGGAAGTGTAGGGGTGTTTTTTTGTAAGGAAGGAAAGGAATTAGTCCATGTTTTCAGCTCCTCGTTTCTTGTTTTCCTGTTTTTTCCCCCTTTTTTTCCTTCGTAAGGGAAAAGATTGTCGTCAAGGATCGGGAGAGATTTAAAGTAACGATGTAATGTGTGGATGGGTCTCTCTCTCTCTCTCTCTCTCTCTCTCTCTCTCTCTCTCTCTCTCTCTCTCTCTCTCTCTCTCCACGTAATATATCTAACCCCTCCGTATTTCCTCTCTCTCTTCCTCTCCACACCATGTTTCCTTCTTTTTCCTCCTCCTCCTCCTCCTCCTCCTCTTTATAATCTCCCCTCATTGTGGTCTCTCCCCTCCTTCTCTCTTCTGGGTAATTTCACTCTCTCTCTCTCTCTCTCTCTCTCTCTCTCTCTCTCTCTCTCTCTCTCTCTCTCTCTCTCTCTCTCTCTCTCTCTTACATTTTCTTATATATCGTGCAAAATATTCCTTCTCTCTCTCCATCCCTTTCTTTTCTTGATCCTCCTCCTCCTCCTCCTCCTCCTCCTCCTCCTCCTCCTCCTCCTCCTCCTTTTTCTCCTCCTCCATTTCTGTATTCTTAGTAACTGCTTTTCTTATCAATTCAGAGAGAGAGAGAGAGAGAGAGAGAGAGAGAGAGAGAGATTTGTACATGGTTAGAGATAGTCGGGAGGTGGAAGAATGAATGTTATTATGATAGTCTTCCTCCTCTCCTCCTCCTCCTCCTCCTCCTCCTCCTCCTCCTCCTCCTCCTCCTCCTCCTCCTCTTTCTCACTTTAAAACTATTTCTTTTATTCTTTCACATTTGCTTTCACTTACTTTAGCTTTCTTATATTATTACATTTTAAACCTCCTCCTCCTCCTCCTCCTCCTCCTCCTCCTCCTCCTCCTCCTCCTCCTCCTCCTCCTCCTCCTCCTCCTCCTCCTCCTGCGTCCTGCCAACAAAAGACTTATAAATTCTCTCTCTCTCTCTCTCTCTCTCTCTCTCTCTCTCTCTCTCTCTCTCTCTCTCTCTCTCTCTCTCTCTCTCTCAGGGCTCGGGTTGGAAAAAGAAATATTACGTGTGTTTCTGTTTGTCTTGAGAATTATTTATGGTTTCCTTTCGTCCCTCAAGTTTGAGACGCAAGGCAAGAGTATTACTGCTGGAAGTTACTGTGTGTGTGT
>NC_059286.1:10366139-10371139 GCF_017591435.1 Portunus trituberculatus
TACAGTCTTCTGTATTTCAGTCGCTCACATAAATTTCTGAAGCTGTATAAAATCACCAAATAGAAACCACACTTAATATGAAAACGCGTCATGGTACTGAAGGGGTTAATTTTCTGAGCTCCATAGACCCTACCTAATGTCGGTAAAATGGTCTAATCGTACACAAATCTCAAGGTAAAAATGTGCCCCAGTACTGAAAAGGTTCAATTAAAGACTAGCTACTAATTTTCTGACCTCTATAGACCCTTTCTAATGTCAATAAAATGATCTAATCGTACACAAATCTCAAGATAAAAATGTCTTCTAATTTTGAAGGAATTGAAATAGTGAAGACTGTCCATTAATTTTCTGACCTCCATAGACCCTTCCTAATGTCAGTAAAATGGTCCAATCGTACACAAATCTCGAGGCAAAAATGTGTCCCAGTACTGAAGAGGTTAAGCAATGAGTAAGAGACGAGACAGATGAGTAAGAGTCCTCGTGTTAAAGGTCAACATGAATAAACAGAGATGGAAACACGGCACCACTAGCAAGGAGCAGAACAGAAGCGTGCACCAACACACGCACACACTCCCTCAGCTGCCGCGGCGCTTAACTGTGACAGAGAAATAAATATGCAACAGAAAGTGGCAGCGAGTGGCGGGGGAATGTAAACAAAGAAGAAGAGGAGGAGGAGGAGAAGGAGAAGGAGGAGGAGGAGAAGGAGGAGAAGGAGGAGGAGGTAAGAATATTGTATCAGGAGTAAGGAGAAGAAGAAAAGGAGATTAAAAGGAGCCAGAGGAGGTGGAGAAGGAAAAGAAGGAAGAGAAGAAGGAGATAAGAATGTTATATCAAAACTAAGAAGAAAAGGAGAATAAACGAAAGAGGAAGAAGATATGTAAGGAGGAGGAGGAGGAGGAGGAGGAGGAGGAGGAGGAGGAGGAAATGAAGATGCTGTATGAAGACGAAGGAGAAAAAAGGGAGGAGGAAGAATATATATAATGGAGGAGGAGGAGAAGGGAGAAGAAAAAAGAGGAGGAAGAGGAGAAATAAGATGATCATATTGAGAGGAAGGATAGAGGAAGGAGAATAACGCAAGGAGGAGGAGGAGGAAAAGGAAGAGGAAGAGGAAGAGGAAGAGAGGAGGAGGAGGAGGAGGAGGAGGAGGAGGAGGAGGAGGAGGAGGAGGAGGAGGAGGAGGAGGAGGAGGATTGAATCTAAGCTGACCTTTCCTGCACCTGGTGATGTTAGATATTGGTAAACAGACAGACAGACAGACTGACAGACAGACTGACAGACAGACAGACAGACATAAAGAAAGACAGATCAAGGGACACAATGTATGTATTAATAGACTAATGCATGGAGAGAGAGAGAGAGAGAGAGAGAGAGAGAGAGAGAGAGAGAGAGAGAGAGTATATTAAGAGTACATGGGAGTGTCTGGGATAAAGAGTGAGAGAGAGTGGGAGAAAGAGAGAGTGAGAGTGATCAGTGGGAGAGTGGGAGAGCGTGGGGGAATGGAATGGGCGGTGGGAGAGTGGGAGAGAGAGCAGGTGGTTAGGCGATACTGTGGCGAGTAAACAGAAGAGGAGGAGGAGGAGGAGGAGGGAGCCAGGTGCCTACAGATGCATCCTGAGACGGAATCAGCCTTGTTTGTCTGTCTGTCTTACTGTCTATTTCACTTTGTCCTCCTGTCTGTCTTCATTCTCTCATTCTCTTTCCCTCCCTCTCACTCACCCTCTTTTTCCTGCTTTCTTTCTATTTCGTGATTTTTCCTATTTCTCTTTTACTATCCTATTTTTGTTTTTTCCTTTATTATGTGTTACCTTGTGTGTATATTTGCTTTAATTTAATACATGTTTTTCCTCTTATTTCTTATCTATTTCTCTCTCCACAGGTGAAGTCGGAAGCAGTACGTCTAATGAGTGAGTACCTGTTACACCTTTGCTTCACCTGTGCAGTTGGTTAGGAGTTGAGTTATTAAAGGCTTTAACTCCATTACACTGGTCTAAAACTGTACCGATTTATTGCAAGGACTCAGAAGAAAGGAAAGGAGATTAGAGATATGAAATTTACAGTGGTTAGGTGAAGTTTTGAAGGCTTTATCTTTCTTTCACTGGTCTAAAACTGGACGGAATTTTTGCAATCGCTAAGAAAGGTAAAGCGATCAAAGACATGAAATTTAAAGTGGTTGGGTGAAGTTGTCAAGGTCTTCTCTCTCTTTCACTGGTCTAAAACTGAATTGAATCTTTGCAACCACTGTGAAGAAAGGATAGGAGATTAAAGGTTTGAAATTTGCAGTGGTTAGGTGAAGCTGTCAAGGTTTTTCTCTCTCTTCAATTGCTCCAAAACTGTACGAAATCTTTGCAACTACTTATAAGAAGGGAATATATGTTAAACGTAATGAAGTCTGCAGTGGGTAAGAGTGAAATCAAGTCTCTACTCTGTTTCACTGCCCTTAAACTGTAGGGAACTGTCATAAGCACTGGGAAGAAAGGAAAGATAATTAACTGATCCATTTTTCAAGAGGTAAGAGCGAAGCCGTTAATTTTTCACTGGTTTCACTTCACACAAGACACTGGACAGAATCTTCACACAAGACACTGGACGGAATCTTCACAACCACTGTAGATAAAGGAAAGAGAATAATTTAAGCATTTATTTTTGTGTGGATAATAGTTACGTTAAAAATTCACGCCATTTTACTTCACCTCAGGCACTGTACTGAATCTTTGCAACCAAAAAAAAAAATGTAAAAAAAAAGGATGAAATTACCAAAAGTCCATAGCCGGAATAATGTCTCGAGTTGTCTACAGAACGAGAAAGAAAATTGATGTGTGACTAAGCTTGTCATTTATTTTTATTTTGACACAAAGACCATTCTAATAAACTCCTTGAGAACAACATGAGGTAAATTTAACCTTCATCATAGTCACTGAAGTAAATATATTAGAAACAGTAGCATGAAAAATACGTCTCGAATATTGTAGATAATTATGAGAAAAATTTGATCATACTAACCCCTTCAGTACTGGGACACATATTTCCCTTGAGATTTGTTGACGATTACACCATTTTATTGACATTAGAAAGAGTCTATGGAGGTCAGAAGATTAATAACCAGCCTTCACTATTTTAATCTCCCACATGAGTTTCTGAATCTGTATAAAATCACCAAATAGTAAGGAGAATGAATATGAAAACGCGTCATGGAACTGAATGAGCTAAGAGTGTGTAATGAAAGATGTATAGAGGCAGTGGAAGTGAATCGTGATCGTTTGGTTGATATGGTGAAGCAAGAGTGATGGGAGAAAGTGAATGAGGTTGTGTTGTGTGTGGCAATGCTGATTATTACTTCGTGTTTGTGATAGTGAGCGCGTGAATATGTAAGGGAATTAGAAGTGAGAGAGAGAGAGAGAGAGAGGATGGGAGATTGTTCAGAATATTAGCAAACTGTTCTTTAAAATGTGTTTGAGATACGACACGTTAAAAAGTAAAGAGTCCCAGTGATTAATCAGGCACTACTCTTATTACGACCAGGAGTGAAGTGTGATGAAGGTCGTCTTGTCTGTCTTGGGTCGTACACAGCATAGTATTTCTCTCTTTCTTCTCTCTTTCTTCTCTCTTTTCTCTCTTTCTCTCATATTCTCATTTTTTCCATCCCTTGTTTGTTTACTTTTCTCTCTCCTCTTCCTCACACAGTACTTCTCAGACAAAGACCTTCCTGCTTCTCCTCTTCTTCCTCCTCTGTTCCTCTTCTTCCTCATCCACCTCCTCTTTCTCTTCATACTCTTCATCCTGGTCTTCCTCCTTATCTTCCTCCTCCCAGTTCTTTCCATCAGAGCATCAGAGGAATACAAACATTTAATTTACCAGACTCTCTCTCTCTCTCTCTCTCTCTCTCTCTCTCTCTCTCTTTCGGATGAGCTGCAACAAAGAGAATATATATCAGAGGCGCGTTTGCTTCCCTCAAACGAACTGGCTCTCTCTGGACCAGCGTGCTTAAAGGGGAGTGGCTGCTTCCCCTCATAATGATGGGCGAAGCGGACAGGCAACCATGCAACCTTACCCTCATCACCCCTTCACCCGTTCACCCGTTCACCTGTTTCTCTGCATCCTTCAGTCACCTCACCCCGGAATGGTCTACGGTAAGGATTTCTATGGGAACTGTGTCTGTGTGTGTGCTAGAAATGGTTAACTTCAGTATTGGGACGCATTTTTATCTTGGTTTTTGGGGGTGTATGATTAGACAGTTTTATTCGCATCAGCAAGGGTCTATGGAGCTCAGAAGGTTAATGGCCTGAGTCTTTACTATTCTAATCGCAATATATGTTTATGAAGCTGTATAGAATTGTCAAAATAGTAACCAGAATGAATATGAAAATGCGTCCTGGTATGGAGAGATTCATTGTGTGTGTGTGTGTGTGTGTGTGTGTGTGTGTGTGTGTGTGTGTGTGTGTGTGTGTGTGTGTGTGTGTTGAGGTAATATTATTTTGTCTTTTCTTTTTATTTGTTTTTCTTTAGTTTGTCAGACTTTCGAGATAATTTGATGTTTTCTCTATCGTTCGTTTATTTATTCATCTATTCATTTGTTTTCATTTATCTTTTTTTTATAATGGTTAATGTCTTGAACTTCCATGTCAATCTTTCCTCGTTTACAAAAAATACGTCTTAAATTCTTCCCCTTCCTACGCTGCCTGACCTAACCATTTTCTTTGATTCTTCCTTTTTTCCTACGCTCTTTTATCTTAAACCATTTTATTCTTAATTAATTTCATGCTAAACCAATTTAATTCTTATCAAGTTTTATTCTTTTATTCTTAACCAGTGTCCTTTATTCTTCCTTTTCCCTACACTGAGTGACTTAATCAATATACCCTGACTTAACAAATATACCCTGATTTAACCAGTACACCCTGACTGACTTAACCAATAAACCCTCCCATCTATATATCCTTTATTCTTCTTTTTCTCTACACTGACCGACTGACTTAACCAATATCCCCTCCCATCTATATCTT
>NC_059286.1:10378639-10381139 GCF_017591435.1 Portunus trituberculatus
CGCCACTGGGAAGACCGAGGGATAATGAAGGTGAATAATCAGTGAGCCACGCATGTCAAGGAATGAATGAGTGAATGAAGGAATGAATGCGTTGGTTGAATAGTGAGAAAAGAAAGGAATGTGACGTGTAGGAAAGCTGGAATCAATAGGGAAACGAGGATGAATTTGTGTGTGTGTGTGTGTGTGTGTGTGAAAAATGAGTTGAGTGAATGAATGAATGGATAGGATAGATGAATAGTGAAGGAATGAAATACGTTAAGGGTGACAGGGCAGGTGGGGAGGGAGGGAGGGAAGTAGGGAAAGAGAGAGGGAGAGATGAAGTAGGTAAGAAACTTGGGATTGTTTGCATTAGAGAGAGAGAGAGAGAGAGAGAGAGAGAGAGAGAGAGAGAGAGAGAGAGAGAGAGTGAAGATTGGTAGGATAAATTTTAAATGTCTATAAAGTTTTGTGTTATTCTACTACTACTGTTACTACTACTACTACTACTACTACTACTACTACTACTACTACTACTACTACTACTACTACTACTACTACTACCACCCATAAACCCTCCCACTTACCAACACTTCCACCCACCCACACATCCACACACACACACACACACACACACACACACACACACACACACACACACACACACACACACACACACACACACACACCCTATACAAACCATTAAATAGACCCACATAATCTGGCCTTATTTCCCGCCTGACCGAACGAACGCTCCCTGATATAAATGATAAGAGAAAAGCCGCATCTCCACCGCGAGCAGTGAGGCGCGGCGGCGGGAGTGGGGACGCCTCATTACGTGTTCACGCGGGCGCCGCCACACGCGTTCTCTATTGACTCAAGAACTAGATTTGTGGCGTTTCCTCGTGTGTCCTGATAGACTAATGACGCCTCAGCTGTTTGACTTTGGTGTTGTAGAAGAGATGCGAGGAAATAACGAGGATGTAGAAAGGATAGAGAGAAACTGAAGGTGACATGCACAATAGTGATATCTAATAAGTCCTTTGGTTTGTTTTTTTGGGGTATTGTAAAGAGATACGAGGAATGATGAGACTACAGTGGAGAGTGAGAATAACTGAAGGTGGTAAGCAAAATCTAGACTTAATGATACCTAAAAATGTCATTTGGTTTGTTTTTCATGTATTGTGTAAGAGATGCGATGAATGAACGAGGATACAGAAGGGAATAGGAATAACTGAAGGTGACAAGCAAAATATAGACTTAATTAGTCCCTTCAATACTCGGACACTTTTTATCTTGGGATTTCTGTACGATTAGACGATCTTATTAACATTAGGAAGGGTCTATGGAGGTCAGAAGATTAAAGGTCAGTCTTCACTATTTTGATCGCCACATAAGTTTCTGAAGCTGTATAGAATCACCAAATAGTAAGCAGAATAAACAAAACAAAAAAAACGTCATGGTAGTGAAGGGATTAAAGAAGAGATACCAGAAAAAAAACAAGGATATAGAAAGAAATGACAAGGATTGAGGGTGACATAAGCAAAGTTCCTGGCTGGTGTTCTAGTGTCCTTGTAACTTAACGACACCAAAACTTGTTCTGATAAACTTTGCAGAAGAGACGCGAGGAGTGACATGGAAAATAGAATGAGAAGGTTAACAAGAGAGCTGATAGAGACCATTGTGAGCTACAGCATATAAAACAACGATATAGAGAATAAAACAAAGGAGATATAGCAAAATTCTCAGTATCAGTAACCAGAATAGAGCAAGTGTGAATGCTAGAATTCCTGGAAGAAGATGGAGTAGGTGAACAGCCACTAAACCTCTAAAAAGCAGTGTTTAAAGTCTTCTTCACGTCAAATGGGAGATGATTAAACCTAAGAGACTTCCATTCACTAAGACAAAGTATAGTTTAACCCCTTCAGTGCCATGACTCTTCCATATTCAACCTGTTTACTCTTTAGTGATTTTGTACAGCTTCAGAAATTTATATGGGGATTAGAATAGTGAAGACTCTGGCCATTAATCTTCTGACCTCTGTAAACCCTTCCCAATGTCAATAAATCGTCTAATCATCCCCAAACTCATGGTAAAAAAATGCGTCCCAGTACTAAAGGAGTTAATGTTCCTCGTTTTCTTCTCCGTTCTCTCTCTTCTCTTTCTTCGTTTTCTTTTCCCTTTCTCCCTTTCTCCTTCCTGTCTTCGTTTTTTTTCTCTTTCCTCTTTCTTTTTTGTTTCTTTTCCCTTTTTCTTTTCGCCTCTTCGTTTTCTTTTTCCTTTCCTTTCATTGAAATAAGAGAAAGAAGAAGTGATATTGAAGGGAAGAGGAGGAGAAGGAGGAGGAGAACGATAACCACAATATTATCATAGAGAACAAAACATGATGATGGAAGATTTTAAGTAATACAGACGACATAACAAAGGTGACAGCAGCTTGAGTCTCAGTAATCAGGAGAGGACAAGAAAGAGATGTAAGATTAATAAGAGATAGGGAAAATATTGGTTATCAAACACTGTACTG
>NC_059286.1:10388639-10406139 GCF_017591435.1 Portunus trituberculatus
GACCCTTCCTACTATCAGTAAAATCATCTAATCACACCCAAAACTCAAAATAGAGAATCGTTCCAGTACTGAAGGATTAAATAGTAATTGGCTAACACGTAAGCTAAGAATTACCTATTATTACCTCAGTTTTAAGACACTGGCACGAATCTGCGCTCTGATTGGTGGGCACTGTCACTAATCTGGCCTGTGATTGGAGGACGCTTTCTAATCTACCCCGCCATTGGCTGTGGCTGCTTGCCTTCATGGCGCTTCGATCACAACGATAAAAAATACAATTAAATGTTAAGTGGTATGAAGTGCAGGCGACAAGAGACAGACGCCGCCCCCCTCTTGCCCCCTCGCACCACCCCCCCCGCGCCCTCCGAGTCCTCCCAGGTCACGGCGGCGCCATTTGGAGCCATTTAGGGCACATTCAAGGGCCATTTAACATTTCCCGATGGCAAATGGCGCCCTGGACGAGAGGGAAATGAGGGGTAAGGGACAATTAGGGACAGGCGCCCATCACTCTGAGTACACTAACTTTGTCTCCATCTCTCTCTCTCTCTCTCTCTCTCTCTCTCTCTCTCTCTCTCTCTCTTTCTATGTTAGTTCCTTCTCGTTTTGTCTCTCACTTTTATCCAGTATTCCTCCTCCTCCTCCTCCTCCTCCTCCTCCTCCTCCTCCTCCTCCTCCTCCTTCTTCCTCATTTTATAATTTCTATACACTTTTCCTTCATTACCAAGCATGCCCCCTTATTATATCCCCTCCTTAGATCCTTCACACACACACACACACACACACACACACACACACACACACACACACACACACACACACACACACACACACACACACACACACACACATAAGTATTAGACACTGATGGAGAAACACAAAACTGTATGGACTCTCTCTCTCTCTCTCTCTCTCTCTCTCTCTCTCTCTCTCTCTCTCTCTCTCTCTCTCTCTCTCTCTCTCTCTCTCACACACACACACACACACACACACACACAAGGACTTTTCAGCCCCGCCATTACCATAGTTGTATGCAAATGAGAGCAGCGCGTGTCTTCTAAGTCTCTGCTTCGCCCCTGGAATGTCTGAAATGTCCCCTACTCTTCCTGGGACACGCCACGGGACACAGGGGGGCGGGACGGGGGGCCAGGGTGATGGGGGAAGGGAGAGGGGTGAGAAAATAAGCTAGGAAGGTGATAGGGTGTTAGAGGGATGGGAAGAGGAGGGAGGAGGGTGGAGGAAAGGGAAGGGAAGAGGGAAGAGGGAGGAGGAAGGGGAAGAGGGTGAAGGAAGAGGGGAGACAGAGGGGGAAGGAGGGTGAATGAAGAGGAAAAAAACGAGGGGAAGAGAGAGAGGAAAGAGGGTGAAGGAAGGGGAAAAAGGGAGGGAAGGAGAGGAAGAAGGGAAGGAGGGTTGAGGAAGGGGAAGAGAGAGGGAAGGAAGCTTAAGGAAATGGAAGAGGAGAGGGAAAGAGAGGAAGATTAGAAGGAGGGTGAAGGAAGGGGGAAGAGGGGAGGGGAAGAGAGAGGGAAGGAGGGTTTAGGAATGGGAAGAGGGTAAGAGAGAGAGGAAGAGGAGAGACAAGGGGACCATATGCTCTCTCTATGATCCATACATGGCGAGTAATGAGAGAGATTATGCTCCTTATGTCCCTCCCTTTATAGTGATCACGCTCTTGTTTAGACAGTGAGAGGTGAGTCAATCCGTGTGTGTGTGTGTGTGTGTGTGTGTGTGTGTGTGTGTGTGTGTGTGTGTGTGTGTGTGTGTGTGTGTGTGTGTGTGTGTAGAGGCGCGTGCACTCTCTCTCTCTCTCTCTCTCTCTCTCTCTCTCTCTCTCTCTCTCTCTCTCTCTCTCTCTCTCATCCAAGCTATCAATTATTATCTTTAAGGCTTTTTTTTATCCAACCTTTCATCTCCTCCTCCTCCTCCTCCTCCTCCTCCTCCTCCTCCTCCTCCTCCTCCTCCTCCTCACGTTTGTCCGTCTTAGTTTCGCTCTCTTAACTATTTTGGCGGGAAAACTTATTTGGCGTTCGGGAGGTGGCGTCGCTAACTTTAAAATCCCGACTGAAGTGTAAACAAGATACAAGCCGTGGTGCATTATGGGAGAGAAATGTACTGAACGCATCCTCCCCTTCCCCTCCAGTTTCTCTCTCTCTCTCTCTCTCTCTCTCTCTCTCTCTCTCTCTCTTCGTCTCGCATCTGTTTCCTCACCACCGCTGGCTCTTCTGCTTTATTCCTCCTCCTCCTCCTCCTCCTCCTCCTCCTCCTCCTCCTCCTCCTCTTCCTCCTTCTTCTTCTTCTTCTTCTTCTTCTTCTTCTTCTTCTTCTTCTTCTTCTTCTTCTTCTTCTTCTTCTTCTTCTTCTCCTCCACGGGATATCAAGAAGGGCAGCTGGTTTGTTTACATTCGTGACGTCACAGTGTGTTCGTTTTCCTGTGAATTTGGCTTCTGTTTTATTAATTACCTTCGTTCTCTCCCTCCCTTCCTTTTCCTCCTTTCCTTTTCCCTCTTTACTCTCTTATCCTTCTTCCTTCCCCTTTTACCTTTCTCCTTCCCTCCCTCCACCAAACCCTCTTCTTTCCTCGGTTCAAGAATATTATAGGGAATTAGATCGTCTTTAAGCGTCGTACTTTGAATTGGACCACGCATTTCCCGGAGTATAAAGGATCTGCAAAGTAGTGGTGGTGGTGGTGGTTGTGGTGGTGGTTGTGGCAGCAGTGGGAAACAAGAGTAAGAAGAACTAGATAGAAAAGAAGAAAAGTAGGAATAGAAGGAAGATTAGGAGGAAGACGACGAAGACGAGAAGGAAAAAGGAAGAAAATAGAGTGCGTGGGATAGGATTTAGAGGAGGAGGTGGTTGAAGAGGGAGAAGAAGAAGAGGAGGAAGAGGAGAGGGAGGAGGAGGAAGGAAGGAAGAAGAGTACGAGGAGGAGAAAGGAAGAAAATAGAGTGTAAGGGATAGGATTAAGAGGAGGAGGTGGTTGAAGAGGAGGAGGAGGAGGAGGAGGAGGAAGGAAGAAGAGTACGAGGAGGAGAAAGGAAGAAAATAGAGTGTAAGGGATAGGATTAAGAGGAGGAGGTGGTTGAAGAGGAAGAAGAAGAAGAGGAGGAGGAGGAGGAAGGAAGAAGAGTACGAGGAGGAGAAAGGAAGAAAATAGAGTGTAAGGGATAGGATTAAGAGGAAGGAGATGAGTAGGAAGGAAGAAGAAGAGAAGAAGAGAGGAGGAGGAGGAGGAGGAGGAGGAGGAGGAGGAGGAGGAGGAGGAGGAGGAGGAGGAGGGATAATAACAGGTATAATATTGGTTTTCTTACAAATCTGGCAATAGAAGAACCAGGTTAAGAAAATTGAATAGGAAAAGATGGAAAAGAAAGAGAAAAATTTAATGAGACTTAATTGAGGAATGAAAACTGTAAACCTCTTTTTTTCAACTTTCTTCTTTAAATTTGTCACTTTTTTTGTAATTTCACGTAATATTTTTGATTTTCCTTTCTTCTTAAGTTTATTCTTGTTTTCTTCTATTCCTTAATTTATTTTTTTAAAGTTTGATTTGTTATTATTTATTTATTTATTTTATCTATTTGTTTATTCATTATTTTTATCTTTTTATCATTATTAGTTTTCATTTCCCTTTTTTATTTCGGATTTTTCATTTCTTTTCGTTTTTTCAGTTAAACTTTTCTCTTTATTCAATTTAAGGTACGATTTTTTTTTTTTATTTATTTTAATTTTGTAACATTATTTTTCTTATTTTCTTCGTTTCATCTGTCTTATTTTTATTTTTTCTTATTTAAAACCTGATTTCTTTTCATTATTTTTATTGTAACGTATTTTTTTCCTTCAGTCTTTCTTTTCTCCTTATTTTTTTCTCATTTTTTAATCTTATTTCTTCTCTTCCCTTCTTTTTAGTTTTAAGTGACCAATCAGCATCGCCCGTAGACTCGAATCCTCCTCGGTGATTGGTCCATTTAGTTTGCAGTTTAGCCAATCAGAATACGAGAAGCGCTCCTAACTCTGTTCTGATTGGGCCACTGGAATACTTCAAGAAGGGGTAATTAGAAAGTTTAATGCTGAATTCTTAAGTCTTGTTCCTCTTTTCTTCTTCTTCTTCTTCTTCTTCTCCTTCTTCTTCTTCTTCTTCTTCTTCTTCTTCTTCTTCTTCTTCTTCTTTTTTTTTCTTCTTCTTCTTCTTCTTCTTCTTTTCTTCTTCTTCTTCTTCTTCTTTTCTTCTTCTTCTTCTTCTTCTTCTTCTTCTTCTTCTTCTTCTTCTTCTTCTTCCATTTTTTTTCTCTATTTTTGTCGTTTTCTTTTTCTATTTATATATTTTTTCTTTTCTTCTTTTCTTCCTTTTCATTTTATCTGACTTGTTTTTCTGAGTCTTCTATTCTCCTCTTTCTTTTTTTTTCTTCTTTCTCGTGTTTATCTTGTTTCTGTTCTTCTTTTTCCTGTTTTTCTTGCTCCTGATTTCTCTCTCTCTCTCTCTCTCTCTCTCTCTCTCTCTCTCTCTCTCTCTCTCTCTCTCTCTCTCTCTCTCTCTCTCTCTCTCTCTCTCTCTCTCTCTTCCTCCTTCTTTCTCTTTTAGGTCTTTCTTGCGTTTTTATTTATTTTCTATCTCCTGTTGTTATCTTGTCTTCTTCCTTTCTCTTTCTTTTCTTCTTCTGCCTGTCTTTCGTATTCCTCTCTATCTTCTTTTCTTTCCTTGAGTCTGTTATCTTTCTCTTTCTTTCTCCTCTTATTCTTATTCCTCTCTCTTTTTCTCTTTCTCCTCGTCATCTTTTTCTTTCCCTCATGTTTTTATTCATTGTTATTCTTCTCCTTCCTTCTTTCTGCGTGTCCTGTTCTTCTCCTTCTCTTCTTTTTCTCTCTTTATTCTTGTTTATTATCATCCTTCTCTTCCTTCTCATTTTTTTTCTTTCTCTCACTCATTTCCTCTGTTCCTTTTCTTCTTTTCTCTTCTTGTTTTATTCTTTTTCATCCTTATTCTTTGCTTCCTCTCTCTCTCTCTCTCTCTCTCTCTCTCTCTCTCTCTCTCTCTCTCTCTCTCTCTCTCTCTCTCTCTCTCTCTCTCTCCATCTTTTCTCTCTTCATTTCTCTCCTTATTTTTGTTCCTTGTCATCTTTCCCTTCCTCTTCATCTCTTCTTTGTCTCTTTCACTTATATCCCCATTTCTTCTCTTCTTTTCTCTCATTCTTCTTCCTCGTCATTCTTCTCTTCCTCCTCATCTCTTTACTCCCTCCAATCCATGTCCCCACTCACCTCTCTTAGTCTTCCACTTCTCCTCTCCCTGTCCCACTCCCACAAAATCTCTTCTGGTCCCGCGTCTCCTCTCGCTCGTCGCCTCACAACCTCAAACGTCGGATTTCATCGCTTTATGGACTAATTCCTGACTCGACACGGGGGCGGCGCGACCATTCAGCTTGTTTACTCGGCTGGAGCGGCGCGGACCATCCCTCGCGCCGCACTGTCCGCCCCCAGAAGCGTAATTGTGCGCTGGCCGAGACCGTAACCTGCTCGAGATGGCCTGCTGTGACGACCCCCTTCTGGCAACGCGGCTCCGGCCAGGCACGGCAGCGGCGGCA
Organism: Portunus trituberculatus; assembly: GCF_017591435.1. NCBI lineage: Eukaryota > Metazoa > Arthropoda > Malacostraca > Decapoda > Portunidae > Portunus > Portunus trituberculatus. Next base: position 10,394,213 of record NC_059286.1, read on the forward strand.
CGGGAAATCGAGAGAATGTTTTTGGGAGAGGTTTTAAAGGAAGGAAGAAAGGGTTTGAGGGTTAGTGAGGGATGGAAGGGAGGAGGAGGAATGAAGGAAGGGAGAAGGGTAAAGGGGAAGGCAAGGGAGATATCGGAAAGGGGAAGAAGGAGAAAAGAGGTAAGAAAAAATGAAGGAGAAAGAGATAAATAGAAAGACAAATGAGTAAATACAGACGTTTTCATAGAGAGAGAGAGAGAGAGAGAGAGAGAGAGAGAGAGAGAGAGAGAGAAGGTAATAAAAAGGAAGGGGGAAGAAGGAATAGAGAGTAAAGTAAGAAGAAAGGGAGAAGGGTAGAGGGAAAGGACAAAGAGATATCAAAAGGGGAAGATGGAAAAAGAAAGAAAGAAAGAAAAAAGAAAAGAAAGAGAGATAGAAAGGGCAAAGGAATAAAAAAAGATGTTTTCAGAGAGAGAGAGAGAGAGAGAGAGAGAGAGAGAGAGAGAGAGAGAGAGAGCAGCGGTGTTTTCAGGGAAGTGGCTGCAAGGGGCGGTACTGTTTATGTTAATTAGAATCAGGGTGGACAGGTTAGTTCTTATCAGCGGCATTATGTAGATTGTAGGACTCAAGCTGAGGGAGAGAGAGAGAGAGAGAGAGAGAGAGGGAGAGGGGGGGAGAGAGTGGAGAAAATATAGCTGGGTCAGAGAAAAGACAAAACAGAAAAAGAAGAGTAGAGAGAGAGAGAGAGAGAGAGAGAGAGAGAGAGAGAGAGAGAGAGAGAGAGAGAGAGAGAGACGCCGCCAAAAGTCCCCACCATTACTGTTCTTAACCCCGCCATCACATCCCATCCTTGGTCACTCTGTCAGGCAGAGGTTTTTTGAGGGAATGGGAGGTGAGGGAGATGAAAGGGGGGGGTGAGGGGAGAAGGAGGGGAGGGTGAGAGGAGGCAGGTGGATGTGGAATGTTGAGGGAGGAATGGGCAAGTAGGGTGATGGTAGTGGTGGTGGTGATGGTGGTGGTGGTGGTGGTGGTTTGGTGAGGAAAAAAATATTGAATTGTCTACATGTTTGGAATTATTATTATCATCTCTTTCAAGCACACTAACACTCCCGCTTGTCTGTCCACGCCCACACCTCACGCCCACCATCCACGCCCACCCACCACCATCCAGTGAAGTAAACTAACACACACACACACACACACACACACATAGACACACACACGTCAAGAATACTGTTACAACACATTAACGAGAGAGAGAGAGAGAGAGAGAGAGAGAGAGAGAGGTCACTGGAGACATCACTCATCCTTACCTGAGCGTTCTGAGTACAGGTCATAAGAGATCACGTGACATAACAGCCTGCGCGCACACACACACACACACACACACACACACACACACACACACACACACACACACACACACACACACACACACACACACACACACACACACACGAGCCGCTTTCCGTCCTCACCCGATCGCACACTAAAGAGGCAAATCAACAAATGAACGAAGTAATTAGCATGTTATCGGCGCGCACCTGTATCTCGCACACCTGTCCTATATACACACCTACACACACCTGTCTTACACACCTGTCCTACACCTGTCCTGGTGGGAAATGCTCAGGAATCAATCTCCCTCATGAATAACAAATGAAGGTGAGCCATTACGAGTTATTAATGCAATCACGCCCAGGTAGGAATGGTGCTAATTAGGACGCGTTTTGTTTGATTCCACGCTCGCCCTTAGAAGAGGAGGAGGAGGAGGAGGAGGAGGAGGAGGAGGAGGAGGAAGTGACATTATCTTGCTTCTATCTGTGCCTTGTTCGCCTGAAGGAGTTAATCACCTGTGTGTCTCTTAATTAACCCTCTCTCTCTCTCTCTCTCTCTCTCTCTCTCTCTCTCTCTCTGGTAATTTTAGTATTGCGCAAGTAATTTTTTTTCGTCTCTTCTGAGAAATAATACTGTTCTGTCTGTGTCCTCTTCCTCTATTTCCAGTCCTCCTCCTCCTCCTCCTCCTCCTCCTCCTCCTCCTCCTCCGATGTTTTTATTTCTTTCCCCCATCAGTAGCATCGATAAACATTTTTTTTCTCCCCTTCTCTCTCTCTCTCTCTCTCTCTCTCTCTCTCTCTCTCTCTCTCTCTCTCTCTCTCTCTCGTCGTCCCAGTACCAAGAAAACACTCATAAAAGGAGAGCATTGCATACATTACTTGTCTCTCTATTCCTTCTCTCTCTCTGGACTCGCGGACCATGACACACAGAGAGAGAGAGAGAGAGAGAGAGAGAGAGAGAGAGAGAGAGAGAGAGAGAACACTATCCACCTATGCACCCACACACAAACATCCACGACACACCCAACAGAGAGAGAGAGAGAGAGAGAGAGAGAGAGAGAGAGAGGGGGCAGAAAGAAAGAATATCGGGTGCGTCGGTACATCTCGTCTAAACACAGACCCTGGGGGCCGTGGGGCGAGGCTGACGCGGGCAGGATTAGGCTAGATTAACATATTCAGCAGGAGAGAGAGAGAGAGAGAGAGAGAGAGAGAGAGAGAGAGAGAGAGAGAGAGAGAGTAATGGGGTCCTACATAGCTCAGACCTCTTTCGTGTGTGTTCCTTTGCTTGCAAGAAAGAGAGAGAGAGAGAGAGAGAGAGAGAGAGAAGAGAGACAGAGAGAGAGAGAGAGAGGACACATGAATACACACACATAGTTCTTTAGATTTTTTCAACCCAAATTCCTACACCACCACCACCACCACCACCACCACGCATAACTACCTCTCGTTAACGATGATGTGAGTAATTACATGATGATTTCCTCCCATTCCTCACTTCTCCCTCCCCTCCTGCCCTTATTTTTCCTCCAAATGAGTGATGTGTCCCCTCTGTCCCTCCTTCCCTCCTTCCCTCCTTCCCTCTTTTCTTCCATTCTCCTCTTATCGTATTCTCTTCTCTCTCTCTCTCTCTCTCTCTCTCTCTCTCTCTCTCTCTCTCTCTCTCTCTCTCTCTCTCTCTCTCACTAATGGATGGTAGAATGACAAGAATTGTTTTTGTGAGATATGGTAAACTACTACTACTACTACTACTACTACTACTACTACTACTACTACTACTACTACTACTACTACTAATAATAATAATAATAATAATAATAATGATAATAATAATGGTACTACTACTACTACTAATAATAATAATAATAATGATAATGATAATAATAATAATAACAATAATAATAATAATAACAATAATAATGATAATGCTACTACTACTACTACTACTACTACTACTACTACTACTACTACTACTACTACTACTACTACTACTACTACTACTACTACTTTTAATGGGTAAAATTCTGCTACTACTACTAATACTAATACTATTTATAACCACTTACTTCTATCAACACCACCACCACCACCACCACCGCCACCACCACCACCACCACCACCATCACCACCATCACTACCACCAGCACTCCCCCATCCCCCCCCCACCAATCATCGGCCCTCCCAGTAACGCTCACCCAACTGGTTTCCAATTCACTAGCTTCCATTTTTTCCCTTTTTCCCTGTCTGTCTGTCTGTCTGTCTGTGTGTGTGTGTGTGTGTGTGTGTGTGTGTGTGTGTGTGTGTGTGTGTGTGTGTGTGTGTGTGTGTGTCTGTCTGTCTTTGCCGCGCCATCCCAATCTGTAGGGAAACTTTGGGAATATAACACTGGCAACACTTCCCCATTTCCTCAGTTTTCCCCTCACTTTCCTCCATTTTTTCCCCTTTTTTTCTCCTTTTCTCTCCATTTTCGTTTTCAAGTTTCCTTTTTTTCCTGTTTTTTTTTTTTTTTTTTTGCTTTTCCTTATAGACTAATTGTTTTTTTTTTCATGTCGTTTCTTGTTTATTTGTTGACTTTTTCTTTTTCCTTTTTTTTATTCTCTTATTTTGTTTCTATTTATTTTATCATATTTATTTATTTTATTTTTTTCATTTTCTAATTTCAATTATTTGCATCCTTCAATTTTTTTTTTTTTTAATTATTTTTCTCGCATTATTTTCTCCTTTTCTCTCAAATTATCTTTTTTCACAGTAATTCAGTACCATTTTATTTCTTCCTCTCCCTCTCCCCTCTCTCTCTCTCTCTCTCTCTCTCTCTCTCTCTCTCTCTCTCTCTCTCTCTCTCTCTCTCTCTCTCTCTCTCTCTCTCTCTCTCTCTCTCTCTCTCTCTCTCTCTCTCTCTCTCTCTCTCTCCTCCCAGCTCTCTCTCTCGCTCTCCATCTGTCTTCCTTACTCTCCCTCTCACTGTCTCTTTCATGACAGCCACCACGATGCTTCTCTCTCTCTCTCTCTCTCTCTCTCTCTCTCTCTCTCTCTCTCTCTCTCTCTCTCTCTCTCTCTCTCTCTCTCTCTCTCTCTCTCTCTCTCTCTCTCTCTCTCACTCTACTAAAGCCTTCCTCCCTCACGTTTAATGGCGTTCCTCCACCCTTCTTTCTCTCTCCTCTCTCTCTCTCTCTCTCTCTCTCTCTCTCTCTCTCTCTCTCTCTCTCTCTCTCTCTCTCTCTCATTTGCCTATATACTGCCTACTTACAGCATACTCAGCCGCCTACTTCCCTCCTTTTCTCCCATACTATCTTTCTCTCTCTCTCTCTCTCTCTCTCTCTCTCTCTCTCTCTCTCTCTCTCTCTCTCTCTCTCTCTCTCTCTCTCTCTCTCTCTCTCTCTCTCTCTCTCTCTTTTGCCTTCGTGTTTCCCCTTCTCCTTCCCCCTCTACCTTCCTGCCTCTCCCTTCCTCTCCCAGTGCTTCCATTCTGACCCCCCTCTCTCTCTCTCTCTCTCTCTCTCTCTCTCTCTCTCTCTCTCTCTCTCTCTCTCTCTCTCTCTCTCTCTCTCTCTCTCTCTCTCTCTCTCTCTCTCTCTCTCTCATGCTCGACAATTGGCATCAGGTATTATCGGTGGTCGAGGCGTCTATTGCTCTATTGCTTCCTCCTCCTCCTCCTCCTCCTCCTCCTCCTCGTCCTCCTCCTCCTCCTCCTCCTCCTCCTCCTCCTCCAGTGACAGCCTCCTAATTGTCTCTCCGGTTCTAATGGTGACGTGTAAAGAGAAGCAAGGTGAATGTATGATTAAACTCTGCCGTGTGTGTGTGTGTGTGTGTGTGTGTGTGTGTGTGTGTGTGTGTGTGTGTGTGTGTGTGTGTGTGTGTGTGTGTGTCTTTCTTTTTCTTGCTTTGTTTTTTTGTCTTTTATTTTCTCTCTCTCTCTCTCTCTCTCTCTCTCTCTCTCTCTCTCTCTCTCTCTCTCTCTCTCTCTCTCTCTCTCTCTCTCTCTCTCTCTCTCTCTCTCTCTCTCTCTCTCTTCTTACTTCTCCTTCTAATTCAAAACAACAAAAATCAAGCTAAAAATATATAATTGTAATTTTTTTGTCGGATTTCCCAAAGTAATCCTGTTATTTATTTATTTTTTTTTATTTTTTTTATTTTTATTTTCCCTTCCTTCCACCTAAATGACCCCAAGAGATTTATGTGACGTAATAACACCACCACCAGAGAGAGAGAGAGAGAGAGAGAAGAAGAGAAAGACACACACACACACACACACACACACACACACACACACACACACACACACACACACACACACACACACACACACACACACACATCACTGCCACGACAGACTCCCAATAACACACAACTGACAGACGACCCTGCAGACAACAATGTATACACCACCACCACCACCACCATCACCACCACCATCACCACCACCACCAGCACCACCACCACCACCACCACCACCACCACTACTACTAACAACAACAACAACAACAACAACAGTAATGTAACCTATTCTCTTAAATCACTCAAACCTATCCGTACTTACTCCAGTTTTCATGTCAATAGGGGATAGATTGATAAAAGAGATAGATAGATAAATGGATAGATGGATAGAAAGATAGATAGATAGACAGAAAGATAGATGGATGGATAGATAAAAACATATATATAGATAGATAAGTAGATAGAAAGATAGATAGATAGGTAGATAGATAGATAAATGAACTATAGTGAATATAATGTTGTTCTTATTAATAGCGACACGAATGTATGGAAATGTATAGTGAAGAGTACTTTACGATTTAGCAAACTGATCAAACGAACTGGTCATTATGTAGTGTTAAATGAATGAGTTGCTTTAAAATGTCGGTGTTTTTTTTTTTTTTAGTTCCTTTTTGATTCAGGAACTTACAACAGTGAACAGAATAACACTGGGATAATTATTGGTGGGGAGTTTACGTGTGAGAAATAAGACAGAAGAAAAATAACACACTAGTAGAGAACAAAATAGATAAGTTCATTTATTTTAGAGTAAAAGAATACTAACATTTCTAGAAACTTACCACAACACACTAAGACAAACAATAAATGACTTGAATAATAGAAATAATCAGAAGGAAAACACAGAATCATCTTACATTTCCTTAATTATCAAATATTTTTTAGTCAGTGAAGGGAAAAAAAAAAGGAAAAAAAACGAATGAAATTATACAGCAGTTGGTGAGCGTCAAATATTGCTTTCCTTTGCTGTGAACTGTGGCCACTAACTGTGTTCCTCAAATTCCTACCGTTGCCTGTGTCTATTTGCATGTCCTGCCGAGTGCTGCCCCCTCCTACTCTATCCTACTCTGTCCTAGTCTGACCTACTCTGTCCTTCTCTGTCCTATTCTGTCCTGCCTTCTCCTATTCTGTTCTGCTCTGTTCTACTCTCATTAAATACCTTGCCCTCTCTTCCTTCTCCCTTTTGTCTGTCTTCTCTCCTTTTCCTATATTTTCTTTATTTTCTTTTACTGTTTTACTTATTCCTGGCTTCTGTTCCTTCCAGATCCGTCTTTTTCTTTCACTTTCCTGTCATGTCCTTTTTCTTCTTCTGTTTCCTCCTGTCCTTTTTTTTTTTCCTCTTTTTCCTCGTCCTCTCCCTGTCCGTCCCTTCCAGTGACAAGTAAAAATTTTCATGGCGGGAAAATATAATGAAAAGTTGATGAAAGTTTTATTCTATTAACTCCCCTGTATAGAATTTCACTTTCCCTTCCACCACTACCACTTCCTCCTCCTCCTCCTCCTCCTCCTCCTCCTCCTCCTCCTCCTCCTCCTCCTCCTCCTCCTCCTCCTCTTCCCAGTCCACCGCCACCTCCACACAGTTTCTCCACAACACCAATACCTCACACTGTGTCTTCCTTCCTCTCCTCTTTCTTTCCTCTCCTCCTCCTCCTCCTCCTCTTCCTCCTCCTCCTCCTCCTCCTCTTCCTCCACCCTCCGGCCTTCCTCCACCTGTCTCGCTCCTCCTACACTCACCACCACGACCCAAATTCCATTGTTTACATATTTTCTCCTCCTCCTCCTCCTCCTCCTCCTCCTCCTCCTCCTCCTCCCTGCCATGTTAGCATCGTTTGGCGAAGAAAGAAAGGCAAAAAAAGTATTAGTTATTGAGTTTTGGACACGAAAAAGTAAATAAATAATGTAGAAAGCTTGGTAAAAAGAAGAAAAGGAGGAGGAGGAGGAGGAGGTGGAGGAAGAGGAGGAGGAGGAGGAGGAGGAGGAGAAATTGCAAAATAAAAAAAGATAGCAAGGTCTTTGTCATTCATTCATTCATTCATAGATACAAGAGCGAGCTAGCGAGAGAGAGAGAGAGAGAGAGAGAGAGAGAGAGAGAGAGAGAGAGAGAGAGAAAATAATACAACCACGAGGTCCGGAATTTCACTTTTAGATTCCAGTTTTGAATTTCACTCACAAAACCAAAATATACATATATACTTTTGTCACTTTGTATTTTTCTTCCTGTTTGGTGGGCGTATGCAGATGGCCGGCTGGTGAGAGAGAGAGAGAGAGAGAGAGAGAGAGAGAGAGAGAGAGAGAGAGAGAGAGAGAGAGAAAGTAGTAATGCATCCCTCCCTCAATTCTCTCACTTTTCTTTCAATTTTTTTCTCGATTTAAATTTACACACACGAGAGAGAGAGAGAGAGAGAGAGAGAGAGAGGGAGAGTGATGTATTCCTCGCTATCTCTCTTATATTTTTCTCTCAATTTTTTTTCTATTTAAATTTACAAATGCGATATTGGGCAAGTTTACCAGTGTGTTGTGTGTTTAGATCCCGTACAGGCGTTGATTAAGAGGGCAGGTGTGCTGGTTGACAAGGGGGGGTTGATGGGGAGGCCGGCAGGTGAGGGAGGGGCAGGTGAGGGTAGAGGTGAAGGGAAAGGAAACATAAGGGGACTAAAAGGAAGATGGAATATTTGAGAGGTTAGTGGTGATGGTGGTGATGATAGTGATGGTGGTGGTGATGGTGGTGATGATGGTTACAAAGCTACTACTACTACTACTACTACTACTACTACTACTACTACTACTACTACTACTACTACTACTACTACTTTTTTTACACTTTGTTAACTTTTGTCCTGTCATCATCTTCCTTCTCCTCCTCCTCCTCCTCCTCCTCCTCCCTTTATTCAATCAAAGGGAAAAAGTCCCCCTTCCTATTTGCATAAAATCTTGTAAAAATTCGGGACCAGTTCTGTGTTGTCCTAGGAGGAGGAGGAGGAGGAGGAGGAAGAGGAGGAGGAGGAGGAGGAGGAGGAGGAGGAGGAGGATGACGAAGAAGAAGAAGAAGAAGGGAGTTACGGCCACTACAACCATTAGTGCTTTCATTATCGACTTTTACTACTACTACTACTACTACTACTACTACTACTACTACTACTACTACTACTCTCTACTACTCTACCACCACCACCACACCACCATTCATATCTAACTGTGAATAATCGATGGAATAAGTTTACAATGGAGTGAAAAATATTGCAAACTACTTCCTTCTCTTTCTCTCTCTCTCTCTCTCTCTCTCTCTCTCTCTCTCTCTCTCTCTCTCTCTCTCTCTCTCTCTCTCTCTCTCTCTCTCTCTCTCTCTCTCCTTGACGCCATCACTGCCCCGTTTCATGTCTCATAAATCCACATTCCTCTCATTCTCTCTTTCTTCTACTCGTGTAATTCCTCCTTCCCTCCCTCCCTCCCTCTCCCTTCCCTCTCTTCTTTCTCTCCCTCTCTCTCTCCTCTCTCTCTCTCTCCCTCTCCCTCCCTCCCTCCTTTGTTTCCCCTCTCTCCTTCCCTCGTTTTCTCTTTGTTTTTAGCTTTCCTCTTTTAGTTCCTCCCTTAGTTTCTTTCTTCCTCCTCTCTCTCTCTCTCTCTCTCTCTCTCTCTCTCTCTCTCTCTCTCTCTCTCTCTCTCTCTCTCTCTCTCTCTCTCTCTCTCTCTCTCTCTCTCTCTCTCTCTCTCTCTCTCTCTCTCTCTCTCTCTTTTCTCTTTTTTTTTTTTTTTTTTTTTATTTAAACAAAACTTAATACAAAGGAACATGTACCCAAAGGCGCACTGTCGTGTGCTACCTATTCTAAGGGTACTACAATCTATTTCTCTACAATATTTACAAGACTTAAAAATAGATAATATACAAGATGGTCAGCATGTAAATGGAGCACTATTCGTTTCACTTCACTAGCACTATTCACGCACTGCACTACACTGAGTGTCACGTCACAAAGAGTGTCAGAGGAGTTGGCAGTGTCTGTCTCCACTTATGTGCCATCAGTTTGACACTGTGTGTGTTCATCTCCTGGACGTGAGGCACCGCGGCCGTGAACAAGTTCCACATCCTGGAGACGCGTCCTGCGAAGGTGCGTTGATGCTGACACCCGTGGGATCGCGGCACCTCTACGGCGTCACCACCATTGAGCACCGTTCTCGTGCTCCGTGCGGTGACTCTTAGAGGATGACGCAGCCCTGCCAGATGTGGCACTCTTTGCACCTGTGCCTTATGGAACACTACGATCGCCGCCACGTCTCTGCGGTGTTCCAGTGAATCAAGGGGACGCTCAGGCTCTGGGTGAGGTGGTAGTGCAGCATCTACTAGCCGTATGGCGCGGCGTTGGATGCTGTCCAGTCTCCTTCTGTGTGTGGCGGCACAGGACATCCAGGAGAGCTGCGTATTCAAGGTGGGGCCGCACCTGTGCCTTGTACAGCAGCAGTCTCCCCTTCCTGTCGAGGAAACTGGCGATCCTTCTGAGAGCGGAGATCCTGTGAGAGGCTTTCTTGGCAATGGTTTTGACATGCCTGTCAAACCTCAGCCCTCGATCCACCTCCACTCCAAGTATCTTGACGTCATCTTGGAGTGGGAGAGCAGCAACGCCAAAGACAACTTTCCTGCCATTGCTGCCATGGCGGCTGGGGACCGAGAGACAACCATTGCTTGTGTCTTCTCCGGCGCGAATGTCACTTGCCAGCGAGCACCCCACTCCTTTATCACTCGTAGCTGCTGATTGATGGCCTCAGCAGCCCGCCCACTGTCCTGGCGTGGATAGGTATAGGAGAGGGTGCAGTCATCAGCATAGGCCATGACTCCTGGCAGTAGCTGGAGAAGATCATCCACGTAGATATTCCACAGGAGTGGGCCAAGAATTGAACCCTGTGGCACTGATGCCTCCACAGGCAGGGACTCAGATGTTTGCCCGTTGACAACCACCTTGAGGCTTCTGTCCTGCAGGTAATTTCCCAAGAGTCGTAGCAAGCCACCCTGGATGCCTTTAGCACGAAGCTTTTCTAGTAATCCGTTGTGCCATACTTTATCAAAAGCTCCTGCTATGTCCAAAGCAACCACTATAGTGTCCTTGCCGTCGTCGAGGGCGTCCTGCCAATGCCTGGTGAGAAGCATCATTAGGTCGGAGGTTGACCTTCCAGGTCTGAACCCAAACTGTTGGTCTGAGAGGAGGGCATTGTCCTTGAGATGGCTACACACCACCTCTGCCACGACCCTCTCAAACACTTTACCCACCACTGACAACAGGGATATGGGTCTGTAGTTTTTTGGGTCCGTCCTGGAGCTTTTTGTGTGCAGGAACTACTCGAGCCTCCTTCCACACTGAAGGCCAGACGTTTTCCCGTACACAAGTTGTGAACTTGGGTGAGAGGGGCAGCCAGTTCCTGGGAGCATCGCTTCAGCAGGTGCGGGCTGATGTCATCAGGGCCGGTGGCTTTCTGTGTGTCCAGCCCCGCAATAATCGCTTCACCTGCTGATGCGTCACCTCCACCATGGTGACAGTCTTCTCACATTGCTGGACCAGCTGAGGCGGTGGCTGCTGTGGATTCCCGACCTTCATTTTTCCAGCAAACAAGGAAGCCAGCAACTGTGCCCTCTCCTTACTGCTGGTGGCGACAGTACCGTCCTGCTTGCTGAGGGAGGGATGGATTCTTGGTGGCCAGTTCCTTGTTTGTCCTTAACAAGAGACCACCAAGTTTTGTTTCCTACGCCAGTGCCACACAGTTTCCGGCGCAGGCTTTCCTCCCACTTTTTTAAGGCCCACTTGCTGGTTACCACCATCCTCCTGCATGCAGCCCTGTGCAGGTCCTTGTTGCGCCGAGTCGGGTTCCTCTTGTAGCGGAGCCAGGCAGCATACTTTGCCTCGGCAGCAACACGGCAACGGTAGCCAAACCATGGCTGATCCGTCGATCTGGTGGTGTATTCCCTGTGTGGGACGTGGCGTCTCTGGAGGGCGAGAAGGTGAGAGGTGAGTGCAAGTGCTTCACTCTCTGCTCCTCCCTGTAGCAGAGTGGCCCATGGGGTGTGGGTCAGGTCGCGGCGCAGGAAGCCCAGTCTGCTTTGTTCCACAGCCAGATGGTGCGGGTGGTGGCCTCGTCCTGAGCCACGCCCACTTCCAGCTGTGTCAGTACAGCGTGATGGTCAGAGCTGCCCACGAGCCCCAGCTGATGACACTGAAGCTTGTCTTCCTGGTAGTCTGAGATGACAGGGTCTAATGTCCCTCCTCGTTCATGTGTGGGGAAGGTGACATGATCTGTCAGACCCTGCACCTCAGGAGATTCTCGTAGGCGTCTCTTTCCAGGTGGTGATTGAGATCC
>NC_059286.1:10411139-10413639 GCF_017591435.1 Portunus trituberculatus
TGTGTGTGTGTGTGTGTGTGTGTGTGTGTGTGTGTCACCAGCCTTACCCAAATCATATTGGTGAAATTCTGCCATCAATTAATGTCACGTTTTTATTTCACTCTGGCTTTTGTCAATCCCATTAAACCTGCCCTAAAAATACTCATAAAAAATGTACAAATGCCTTTCATATTTAATGCTAAACTTATGAAATTAGGAGCATTTATTTTGATTTTTGTAAGGTAGAAAGGCGAGGCACGTGTGTGTGTGTGTGTGTGTGTGTGTGTGTGTGTGTGTGTGTGTGTGTGTGTGTGTGTGTGTGTGTGCCCAGAAGTAATCTCCCTCTCTTTAATCTCCTTTAAATCCCTCCTTTTCTTCCTCCCTTTCTCCTCACATTCCTCATTTCTCTTCTTGCCCTTTTCTGCCACCCCTCCTCCTCCTCCTCCTCTCCTACTTCTCTTCCTGATTTTCTTCCTCCTCTTCGTCTTCCTTTACCTTCCTTCCTTTATTAGTTATCCCTTATTTTCTCCTCCTCTTCACTTTGATACACTTTTTATTACTGTTACCTTTATTACTTGTTCTACTTAAACTGAACTTGATCTTGTACACAACGTCCTCCTCCTCCTCTCCTCCTCCTCCTCCTCCTCCTCCTCCTCCTCCTCCTCCTCCGCCAGTAGTTCATTCTCACCTCTGTGACATTTAGACACCTGTGGATTAAGGGATTAGCTCACCTGGTCACCTTCTGGACAGTGTGGGAAACCTGGTGGGTGTTTAATGAATTCTCAGGTGTTTTTGTTGACATTGATTATTGGCAGTGATAGGAAGTGGTGGGGGTTGGATAAGATACGGGGGGTGAGGTGGAGGAAGAGAGGGGAGAGGGAGAAAGGAGGGGAAAAGGTGGTAGTGGTGGAGGGAAAAGAGGAAGAATAAAAATGGATGAAGAGTAAGATAGGAAGATTAGTAGAAAGATGAGGGATGATGGTTAAGAAGAGGAGAAAAAGAGGAGAGAGGAGATATGATGAGGAAGAGGGGAAATAGAGGAGAGGCCAGATGACGCTAGTGGTGGAGTGAGAAAAGAGGAAGAATTACAAGAGAAGGATAAAGAGTAAGAAGAAAGATCAGTGGTAAGATAAGGACAGATGAAGAAGAGGAGGCAAAGAGGAGAAGGGGAGATATGATGAAGAAGGTGGAATGATGGAAGGAAAAGAGGAAAAATGAAAGGGAAAGAAGAAGAGTAAGAATAAGGAAGATTAGTAGAAATATAAGGATAGATAATGAAGAAGAGAATAAAGAGGGAATGAGAGAGCAAATATAATGAAGAACGAATAGGAGAAAAAAAATGAAAAAGAAGAAGTGGAAGAGAAACAGAGAGGAGGAGGAGGAGGAGGAGGAGGAGGAGGAGGAGGAGGAGAAGTCTTAACAGTAATTCTTAAACATGGATAAACAAATAAATATGTGAATAAAGAGCATTTTCATTGTAGCTGTTTTGTTTTGCTTATGGAGATTGGCTGGGAAGAAAATGTGTGTGTGTGTGTGTGTGTGTGTGTGTGTGTGTGTGTGTGTGTGTGTGTGTGTGTGGCTTTTTGGAAATTATACTTGTGTTTGTGTCTGGAAAGTTGTGAGGGAATATAATGGTAAGTGATACAGAGAGAGAGAGAGAGAGAGAGAGAGAGAGAGAGAGAGAGAGAGAGAGAGAGAGAGAGCGGTAAGTCAGTGAGTTTAGTAGAAAAGTTGGCATGGAATTGAAGAGCATGGAAAGGAATCGCCAGTGTTTCAATTACTGGAAAGCTGAACAGGAGGCGCGCACGTCACCAGGCCGGGGTGACGTGTGGTGATGTGTGGTGGTCGCCCGTCACATCACCAATACTCTCTCTCTCTCTCTCTCTCTCTCTCTCTCTCTCTCTCTCTCTGGTAAATAATGTTATGATAGATTAAATTTGTATTGGTTATCTTGTTTTTATTTATTTTTTGTGTGTTTTCTTTTATTACGTTTATTTTATCATTCTCTTCTTTTTCATCAATTTTTCCTCCGTTTATTTGTATATCTTATTTTTTTTATTCCATTAATTTATGTTATTTATTTATTTATTTGTTTTGTGTATTTTGTATTTTATTTTTCATTTTCTTCCACTGTCTTATTAGTTTCCGTGTTTATGTGTATATGTATTTATTAATCTATTTTATTTATTTATTATTATTATTATTATTATTACTATTATTATTATTATTATCATTATTATTATTATCATTATTATTATTACTGTTATTATTTATTCATATTGTACTTGTCTATGTGTAAAATTCGTCGTTTTTACTCACATTCCATTTTTCTTCGTCTTTTCTTTCCGCCTCCTCCTCCGCCTCCTCCTCCTCCTCCTCCTCCTCCTCCTCCTCCTCCTCCTCCTCCTCCTCCTCCTCATCTCTCTCTCTCTCTCTCTCTCTCTCTCTCTCTCTCTCTCTCTCTCTCTCTCTCTCTCTCTCTCACTAATAGGCGAGTTAATGGGCTCAATCAGCCGTGTAG
>NC_059286.1:10418639-10421139 GCF_017591435.1 Portunus trituberculatus
AAGCACTCACAGCTTTTTCAGTACTGGGACGCCTTTTTAGCATGAGTTTTGGGTGTAATTAAACAGTTTTATTGACATTAGGAAGGGTCTATGGAGGTCAGAAGATTAATGGCCACAGTCTTCACTATTTTAAATCCCCCACATTAGTTTCTGAAGCTGTATAAAATCACCAAATAGTAAGCAGAATGAATATGGAAACGCGTCATGGTACTGAAGGGATTAAAAACTCGTGTCACTTCAACTAAAGCTTCTGGATGATGTGGCCAAGAAATGTTTCAGGGTTTGGTTCTTTTGTAGTGTAAGAAAACAACGTATATTGATGTTAAGGCAAAGTAATCTTGAGACTGTGCTGGCGTAATGTGTTGCCTCTTCAAGGATACATTTGATACTTTGTGTTCTGCGTGACACTCGCTTAAATTCTTAGACTCTTCTTGTTTTAAATCCCTCTATACTGGGACACATTTTTACCTTGAGATTTGTGTACGATTAGACCATTTTAGTGATATTAGGAAAGGTCTATGGAGGTCAGAAGACTAATGGCCAGAGTCTACACTATTTTTGATCCCCCATATGAGGTTTTGAAGCTGCATAAAATCACCAAATAGTAAGCAGAATGAATATGGAAACGCGTCGTGGTACTGAAGGGGTTGATTGCCCGCCTCGTCCCGCCACACTGCACTACCACCGTCACTCCCATACACGCCCATCACACTTTAATCAGTACACTAGTAAACACATGCCGCTGCCTTACTCCCTGCCACCCTCTCACCTACAGGAAAAAAGGCTGTTTTCCCTGCCTACTCTCAAAAAAAAAAAAAAAAAATTCCCCTTATCATCTCCCGTAAAGAGTCAGTCATGTTTTCCCTGCCCTGCCCCATCAAAGTTATGCATTCCCTCCAGCAAAGTTTCCTCTCTCAACGGCATAATTTCCCCTCTGCCCTCCCTCAGTCATGTTTCCCCTCTGCCCCCCGGACTCTAAAAATTCATGAATCCCCCCGCCTACCTCCTCACCCCCGAAGAAGGCAGTAGCTCTGAGGGTAAACTCATAAATCGCAGTAAACGCTCCTTTGTAGGCAGTCCTTCCCTCTCATCCTGACGCCTAGATTGAATCCGCCTTTGTGCACCCTTGAAAGAAACGCCCAAGGAATGGTGATGCTGGAAAAGAAAATGGCAAGCACACGTGACCTTCCCTCCTTCCCTCTCCCTCTCTCTCTCCGTCCCTGTGTGTGTGTGTGTGTGTGTGTGTGTGTGTGTGTGTGTGTGTGTGTGTGTGTATGTACCATGGGACAATGTATTTCATTATTGATGTGAATGCTTGTCAAATGAATACCATGCAGAGAGAGAGAGAGAGAGAGAGAGAGAGAGAGAGAGAGAGAGAGAGAGAGAGCCGTGGCGTGTCGTAAAACATACAATATACTGACATTAATTTATACTATATATTTCTACCCACTGTGAAGAGAATATATGTGTATGCACCGCCCCTTGCTGTGAGAGAGAGAGAGAGAGAGAGAGAGAGAGAGAGAGAGAGAGAGAGAGAGAGAGAGAGAGAGAAGGCAATATGGGTCAGTGAACTAAACAATGAACCATAAATCACGTTGTTCTGAGATGAATTTTGTTAACCACTGCTGGAATTATTGAAGACTCGTGCATGCTGGCTGGAGAGGCGTGAATAATTAGAAGCAGGCAGGGGAGAGGCTGGAAGAGGCTGGGAAGAGAAAGGGAGAGGCAGGGAGAAGTGGGAAGAGGCGGTTAGAGGCAGGGAGAGGCTGGGGAGAGACAGAAAGAAGTGGGGAGAGGCAGAAAGAGGCGGGAAGAGATGGGGGGACAGGCACGGAAAGGCAGAGAGAGGAAGGCGTAAGCAAAAGAAGATAGAAGGAGTTAGAGAAAGAAAAGGGAGATATAGAGAGAGGTAGAGGGAAATAGGGATAGTGAGAGATAGGGTAGAGGCAGGGGAGAGAAAGACAGGCAGGGGAGATAAGGAATGGTACAGTCGTAGAGAGAAAGAGAGACAGACAGAGAGAGAGAAAGAAAGAGAGAGAGAGGGGGGAGACAGAAAGAAAGAGACAGAGACAGAGAAAGACAAAAAATAATAATCCTTCACGCCTTTTAACATCACCAAACCAATATACACACACCACTTCCACCACCACCACCACCACCACCACCACCACCACCACCACCACCACCTCACCATAAAACACATCATCCCACCGAGTGATAATAATGGCACCATGACTCTGATAATAGGCGTATGGGCGTGATAATGATGGTGGGAGGCAGATGAACCCATTAGAAGGTCATCTGGAAGAATGTAGAGAAGGAGAGGGGAGGAAGAGGAGGAGGGGGAGGGAGGGGGAAGGAAGGAGTGGGGATTACCTGGACGAGCAAATAATAAGATAAAAGTGTATCGTGTGGGATCTTAATTAATATGCAAATGTTGGCCAGGTGTATATATGGACGGGGGGGGAAGAGGGAGGGAGGAGAGGTGAGAGGGACGTAA
>NC_059286.1:10426139-10476139 GCF_017591435.1 Portunus trituberculatus
GTATTAACGTGACCCACACTCATCCTAGTATCAGTTAACCTTGTTCAGGGGTTTGGTATTAATTAACCTCGTCTTTAACATATTTTAACAACGAGTTTTTTTGTGATTAGATAATTTTATTGATATTAGGAAGAGTCTATGGCGGTCAGAAGATTAATTGCCCAGAGTCTTCACAATTTTAATCCCAATATAAGTTTCTGAAGCTGTATAAAATCGTCAAAAAGTAACCAAAATGAAGGGGTTAATTTATCCAGGTGTGTGCCCTAGTACTAATTAACCTGGCAGAGAATAAATTACCTGTGTATTGGTTAACCTTTTCCAGTCATCCAGGTGTTTTGCATTAATCAACCCTCTTTAAATCATCCAGGTGTGTGCCATAGTCCTAATTAACAACCACATAATAAGCTACCTGTTCTGGTATTAATTAACCTACTCCATATGTCACCTGTTCTATTAATTAACTAGTCTCTGTTATTCACCAAGTAGCCATTCAGTCATTTTGTTCTCGTACTGACCTGGGCAAGGAAGAGCCGTCAGCCAGGTAATCCATCCAGTGAATCCACGCTTGTTTTTATGAAGGCCGTCATTGGATTACTTCTGGATGGGTTAAAGGGAACCGCGCCAATACAGGACTAAAGTGAAGCGATGGCGTGGCTTAAGGGAATTGTGAAAAAAGATAACAGGTTTGGTTGTGAGGTTGTGAATGTCTCTCTCTCTCTCTCTCTCTCTCTCTCTCTCTCTCTCTCTCTCTCTCTCTCTCTCTCTCTCTCTCTCTCTCTCTCTCTCTCTCTCTGGTTCATAAATTCAATTCTTTTTTATTTATCATGTGATTATTTAAGTGGAAAAAATTCTCTTATTGTAAATTATTCTTGTTCTTGTTCTTGTTCTTGTTCTTGCTGTTCCTCTTTGTTTTCTTCTTCTTCATCTTCATCTTCGTATTCATCTTCATCTTCATCTATTTCTTCTTCTTCTTCGTCTTCTCTCCCTCCTCCTCCTCCTCCTCCTCCTCCTCCTCCTCCTCCTCCTCCTCCTCCTCTTCCTCCTCCTTATCATCACGAATCCTTTTATAATTAACGGATCACTGAAAGACTGACGTAGCGAGTTGTGGATGTGGATAAATGGATGCGGTGGATAGGTGGATGAGGTGGATGGATGAAGAACTGGCTGGATGAATAAGTGAATGAGTGACATGACGAGAGTGAGTGGATAATGAATAGATGGATAGATGGATTAGTGGAGTGGATTAGTGGAATGTCTGGATAGATGGATTTTCAGTTGGATGGTTTGGTAACAGCCAGCCACCCTCCCCCCCCCTTTTAACAGCGCCCTTCATTAGCCTCAATGTAATTATCCCCCAGCGCAAGTGTAATTACCACCTAAGTTATTACTGGGATTAATGCAGTTATTATGAACGGCAAGGCTTGTTTTTTTTTTTTTATTTCAGATACGTGCTTGACAATGTATTTATTTTTTCTATCCTTGTCTCCCTTTCCGCTTCTGCGTCTCTATATATTACTGGTAAAGGATTCTAGTGATTTTCTTTTTTTATCCTCTCTCTCTCTCTGTCTGTCTGTCTATCTGTTTGTGTATTTTTCTGTCTGTTTGTCTCCTCTCTCTCTCTCTCTCTCTCTCTCTCTCTCTCTCTCTCTCTCTCTCTCTCTCTCTCTCTCTCTCTCTCTCTCTCTCTCTCTCTCTCTCTCTCTCTCTGGATCTGAGATAATGCCTAAGATGGGAGGAATAGATTTAACGGTGACAATATGACCTGAAATCTACACAGGTCGGGGAAGGTCAGCGCAGGTCACCCAGGTCACAAACACGGAGGTCAAAGGTCAAGTGAGGACGACCCGTGGCTTTGTAATGGTGGTGGTGGTGGTGGTGGTGGTGGTTGGTGGTGGTGGGATAAGATACAAGACTGGATGGTGCTGGCTACTGTTTGTCACTCAGTAATGTTGGTAGTGTGTGTGTGTGTGTGTGTGGGCAAGGAGGGTGAAATGGGCTGACAATGGTGGTGGTGGTGGTGGTGATGGTGGTGGTGGTGGTGGTGGTGGTTCTCGTACAGGTGAATTGTGGAAGGGACTCACCTGTGGAAGACTAATTACAGGTAGATTGAATTGACACAGGTGAGGTTTGTTGACTATACAGGTGAGTGTGGTAAATTAATTTGAGGTATTGTGAATTGACTTTATACAGGCAATATTTGTGATCTTTACTGAATCTCTCTCTCTCTCTCTCTCTCTCTCTCTCTCTCTCTCTCTCTCTCTCTCTCTCTACTGGTAAAACAGATAAATAGGTAAAATAAACAGCCAGTAAAACACAAATTCTTCCTCAACCAATCAGCTCCCTCCGCTCTGGCCAGTTTCCACCATTTAGCATCACGCTGTTAGGCTGAAGTGCATTCCCAATTTTGTCTGCATAGGCCTCCCTGATGAGCCTACCAGATGGGTGAACGATATAGCAGTGGTAATGAAGGTTGTAGTAGTAGTAGTAGTAATAGTAGTAGTAGTAGAAGTAGTAGAAGTAGTAGTAGTAGTAGACGTTAGTAAGACACAGAGTTAGAGAGAAAGAAAGATTGACAACTGGGCAGAGATGAAAAAAAGCAACAAAAAGAAAAAGATGTAAAAGGGAAAGCTGGATGGAGGAGGAGGAGGAGGAGGAGGAGGAGGAGGAGGAGGAGGAGGAGGAGGAGGAGAGGAGACGACACAGATGGCTTCCTTGGTTGAGGGACTTGGGCGCTGCCAATTAAAGTTCCGATGACCGCCTTGACGAGTCGGGCCAAGACGCCTCGCTTATCTCACCCTCCCCTTGTTATCTGCACATCAGCGCCTTCCCCCCATATCCCTCCAACCCTCCCTCCCTCCCTCCCTCTTTTCCTGTCTCTCTCCATCCCTCCCTCCCTCCAGCGGTGTCCAAGAAATGTTCCTCAATTAAGATTTCTGTCACTCTTCTGAACACCGCTTTGCTCTTTGCTCTCCTCCGAGGCTGGAAGGAAGGTAAATAAGTAAACAGATGGATTATTGATCAATTATCGCTCTCTTGTGAGGGTGGAAGGGAAATAATTCAGTATTGTTTTTTTTTCAGTAGAGTCACAAGAATGTCTGGTAAATTCATGATCTTGCCTGTTTCTATATTTCGTCTAGTACCCACCGGTATCTCTCTCTCTCTCTCTCTCTCTCTCTCTCTCTCTCTCTCTCTCTCTCTCTCTCTCTCTCTCTCTCTCTCTCTCTCTCTCTCTCTCTCTCTCTCTCTCTGAGTCTCGTATTCTCAAACACTTCTACTTCACCTCCACTATTTCAAAAGGCTTTATTTAAGTTAACGCGAGTTTTTAAGGTGTTTTTGCGGATCTAGAGGCAGACTGACAAGTTTTCACCATTATTAACTGGAGGAACACTCTTGAAAACCCTGCTAGTCATCCCTGTGGCCTTGGAAGATAGTCGTGGTGCGAGGGCAAAGTGATTCTCAATACTCTCTCTCTCTCTCTCTCTCTCTCTCTCTCTCTCTCTCTCTCTCTCTCTCTCTCTCTCTCTCTCTCTCTCTCTCTCTACAATACCCACCGCCCACCAAATGTTTCACGCCTCCGTCCACGCCTTATCAGTCAGAATCAATTACCAGGGTCAAACGGGGAGGCAGCAGGTCAGCAGGACAGCAGGTCAGGTCAGAGTCAGGTCACGCAGCGCAGGTAGCGGGCTCCCGGGGGCGCACCTGGCGGACGTGGAACCCGTGGCATCTTTCAAATTAAGCAAACAAAACCATAAATGTGAGCCGAGCATTAGATAAACAAAGCAATAAAGGAAAGAATAGCCGGGTACAAAGTGATGCTGGGCTACTGAGAGAGAGAGAGAGAGAGAGAGAGAGAGAGAGAGAGAAACCGGAAACATGAGGAAGGGTGTATGTGAATTTGAAGGATAAGGGGAGAGAGAGAGAGAAGGATGGAGAGGAGGAGAGGAGAGAGGAGAGAAATGGGAGGGCGAAGGAAAAGGAAGGAAGGGAAGAGGGGAGACGAGAACTGTGACGTGTTAAGGGGAGAAAGATCGATGATGAGGGGAGAGGATGTGTATGGGGGAAATTCTTAATCTAAAGGCGACATCTGCAGGCGACACATGAGAAGAAGACGAGGGGAAAAATGTGAGGAGGTGAGGGGAAAAATAAATAAACGTGCGGATGTCTGGGAAATAATAGGAAGAAAATTTGAGGTTTTGATTTTGGCTTTGTTTTATTAAGAAAGAGACGAAGAAAAACAAATCTCAAGGAATCTGTGTGTTTCATTTTTTTTTCTTTATTTTTTGGTGTATTTCTGATGGTTTGGTTTGGTTTTATTAAGAAAGAGACGAAGAAAGAGAGAATTATGAAGAAAATAAGAAAAATGTACAAAAACTGTATATTTTATTTATTTTCTGGTGATTTTCTTGTGTTTAGGTTTCGTTTTACTAAGAAGGACTTGAAGAAAGAAAATTATGAAGAAAATAAGAAAAAAAATGCTAAAAAAACCAGTTTATTCTATTTTGTGATAGTTTCCTCGTATTTTTTATTTTATTTATTTTTTGTTAAGAAAGAGACGAGGATTGTGAATAAGGAAATATCATAAATGTTTGTATCATTTATTTCTTTTCGTTTCTTCATTTGTTAGTAAAGGAAATGAAAAGAATAATACTTAGAAACCCATATATTATTCTTATTCTTGTGTTTTTTCCGTGTGTTTTACGTTGAGTTTTATTAAGAAAGACACGAAAATAAAAAAAATATATAAAAGTGTATATCTTATTTTTTGTCTTTTTTATTTGTTAGTGAAAGAAAAGAGGAAGAAAAAGAAACTCGTTTATTATTTTCATTCGTGAGTCTTTGTGTGTGTTTACGTATTGACGAAAATTGTAAAAATTGATATTATAATAGTATGCATCTTATTTCCTGTTTTCTTCATTTGTCAGTAAAAAAAAATGAGAAGAATAATACAGAGAAACACGTGTATTCTTTTTATCCTTGTATCTTTTCTCGTTTTGGCTTCGTTGTATTAAGAAAGAGACGAGGGTTGTAAAGAAAGTAATATTATAAAAGGGTGCATCTTATTCTGTTCCATTTGCTTCAATCATTAATAAAGAAAAATAAATAGACGAGAGTTGTAATGAAAGAAATATCATAAATGTGTGTATAATTATCAGTATTCACAATCATTATCAGTACTCACAATCAGCTTCAGTACTCACAATCAGCTTCAGTACTCACAATCAGCTTCAGTACTCACAATCAGCTTCAATACTCACAATCAGCTTCAATACTCACAATTATTATCAGCTTCAGTACTCACAATCATTATCAGCTTCAGTGGTCACAATTCACAACATTTACTGAAGCGGTGATGAATTCTGCGGTTAATTCAAGCGAGCCAGGGAATTGAAAGATAGCATTCAGTTAGATTAATGAAGAAAGATGAGAAAAACTACATCTTTTTGCATATGAACGAGACCTACTGAAGCTGACTTATAGCCCTCCTGCTCCTCCTCCTCCTCCTCCTCCTCCTCTCTATCTTCCTTCCTTCCTTCCATTCATTCATTCTCCAACTGTCAAAGTACCCTCCTTTCCCTCCCCACCCAGCGAGAAGGGAGAGGAGGAGGAGGAGGAGGAGGAGGAGAGAGAAGAGGGAGGAGGGAGAGTAGGAGGGAAGAAAAGGATCAGTCATGTAAGGCAAGCATTCGCACATTTCTGAGAGAGAGAGAGAGAGAGAGAGAGAGAGAGAGAGAGAGAGAGAGAGAGAGAGAGAGTGTCAGCACCATCACCACCACCACCACCACCAGCTCACTCGTATTACAAGCATAGCATATTAATGAAGAAAGATGAGAAAACTACATCTTTTTGCATATGAACGAAACCTACTGAAGCTGACTTATAGCCCCTGCCTCCTCCTCCTCCTCCTCCTCCTCCTCCTCCTCCTCCTCTCTATCTTCCTTCCTTCCTTCCATTCATTCATTCTCCAACTGTCAAAGTACCCTCCTTTCCCTCCCACCCAGCGAGAAGGAGAGGAGGAGGAGGAGGAGGAGGAGGAGAGAGAAGAGGGAGGAGGGAGAGTAGGAGGGAAGAAAAGGATCAGTCATGTAAGGCAAGCATTCGCACATTTCTGAGAGAGAGAGAGAGAGAGAGAGAGAGAGAGAGAGAGAGAGAGAGAGAGAGAGAAAGTGTCAGCACCATCACCACCACCACCACCACCAGCTCACTCGTATTACAAGCATAGCATTATAATACTTTTCCGCATTTCCTCTTCTGAGTGAATTCCTGCTTTGAGTGTAAATGTACGTAATGTAATGGAGAGACGCAGCATAACACAGCGGAACGCGACACAACACAACGCAACACAGCACAGCATCGCCATTACTATACACGAGAGGCGGAAACACTATTGCAACTCTAGAGCCAGCCAGAAGACAAGCCAGTGTTCTGTTACTTTCTCACCATAATTGTTTTCCAAAGCCACGGAGGTAATTAGTCAGGTTGGCAAGCGTGTTTTTCTGTTGGTAATGACGGAATGTAGAAAATTTGTCTCTAAACGCGTAGAAGTACATATAAAATTTCGTGTAACTTAAACACTTATTCTAAAACATGTTATATCTACACGACTGTTTTTATCCCCCCTTCAGTATCAGGACGCGTTTTCATATTTATTCTGTTTAATATTTGACGATTTTATACAGATTAAAAAACTCACTTCAGGATTAGAATAGTGAAGACAGTAACTATTAATCTTCTGATCCCCATAGACCCTTCTTAATGTCAATAAAATCGTGTAACTACACACAAAAAAATTAATGATGAAAATGCATCCCAGTACTGAAGGATTTACAGGTAACAAAGACAATAAGCATGTTTCTCCTGTTGATAATACAGAAATCCAAAATCCAGTTAATACGCCACTTAAAACACAAAAAACATCCTAAAAAAACAGCGCAGCGTAAGCTAGAAAACAACTTTCCCAGATGAAAATATAGAAACTTATTTAATCCATCACCAAAACAATAGAATATTCACTCACAACCGTGTAACTTCAACTAGAGCCTTTAGAATAGCAGAGACAGGGCGCAGTGCTTTAGAATACCCCGCCTCAGTCCTGCACGCAACACAGGGCCACACAGACACTGGTTGACGCGTTCTTTCGGTCCATCAGCTCCGAGTGTCCGAGTGTCAGGCACATAGAGGCTCTGTCATCGGCTGCTGCTTGCCTGGCTGGTGTTCTGAGAAGCGGTGCATGTGTGTGTGTGTGTGTGTGTGTGTGTGTGTGGTTTAGTAAGTGCGTATAGACCATATTCTGAAACACATGCCTCGCCTCTCCACTACATTCAAAGCCTCAAGTTATAGAGATAATATATTAAAGGGTGTTTTTATGGTTTTACTTGTATATTAAAGATATTTCTTCATTACGTACAGGTCAAATAGACTGAAGTGACACGGTTTCCACTGACAAATTAATATGATTTCTACATAATCAGCAAGAGAGACACTCCTGAGAACTCGACCAAGCTCTGAAAATACCCGTGGTGAGAGAGAGAGAGAGAGAGAGAGAGAGAGAGAGAGAGAGAGAGAGAGAGTATACGGTTGGCTTGCTTGTCACATTGTTTCCCTTTATCTTGTGTGTGTGTGTGTGTGTGTGTGTGTGTGTGTGTGTGTGTGTGTGTGTGTGTGTGTGTGTGTGTGTGTGTGTTTGTCTGCCTTTGCCCTCTCCCAAGTGGAAATAAATTGTATATTGATGACTTTTCGTGGCACTACACACACACACACACACACACACACACACACACACACACACACACACACAGTTACTTCTTGGCACCGTGGCTCACAAGACGGCGCTGGCACTGTGAGAGGCACGCTGCTGGCACGCTGGCACCTTCCCCCCTTAATTATAAGCAGAACTCGAGCCAAGACGAGTAATTAGTGATGCAAATGACGGTTTATAATCGCCAATATATCTTCATTTGTCGTGTAATCATAATATATATTTTTTTTACTCCTCCCTCTCTCCCATCTCTCCCTCCCTCTCTCCGTCTTCTTTCCCTCCCTCCTCTCTTTTTCCCCCTCTCCTCCTCTCCCTCTTTCCTTCCCGCTCTCAGTCTTCTTCCCTCCTTTCCTCCTTTTCTTCCATCCCTCCCTCCTCTTCTTCCTTCCTCCTCTCAGAATTCTTTTTTTTTTTATATGAAAAGTCGTTTACTCTTTTCAATTCAGAATTAGGGAGAGGGGAAAGGGAGAGGAGAAGGAAGGGGAAGATGAAAAATAAGGGAAAATGTAACGATGAAGGGAAAAAGAGGTTAAGAACAAAAAGAAGGAAAGTTATGGAAAAGGAAGGGAAAGAGAAAAAATGAGATGATGAAAGAAAAGAAGGAAGAAAAGAGAAGAGAGTAAAAAAGGGAAAAGGAGGAAGATGAGAATAATTAAAAGCAAAAAAATTGTGAAAACGGTAGAGATATTAAAAAGAGAGAGAGAGAGAGAGAGAGAGAGAGAGAGAGAGAGAGAGAGAGAAGAAAGAGGGAACACACAGAAATTACTTCATTATTCTTTGAGTTTATTAATGAGACTATTATGCTCTCTCTCTCTCTCTCTCTCTCTCTCTCTCTCTCTCTCTCTCTCTCTCTCTCTCTCTAATATTACCTCCATGCGGTTTGTAAAGAGTAATTAGAGAGAGAGAGAGAGAGAGAGAGAGAGAGAGAGAGAGAGAGATTCTTGGCTTGAACCTAAAAGAGGCGTGGCAATGTGTATGGAAAGGGCGCCATTTTTCCCTTCTCTCTCTCTCTCTCTCTCTCTCTCTCTCTCTCTCTCTCTCTCTCTCTCTCTCATCGATCCTCCATAATCCCACACTTTCTTTATTTGCTTCGGTGTTTTATTAAAGTTTCTCTCTCTCTCTCTCTCTCTCTCTCTCTCTCTCTCTCTCTCTCTCTCTCTCTCTCTCTCTCTCTCTCTCTCTCTCTTCTCTCTTTTACTTTCTTTCTTTCTTTTCTTAATGTTCTTTCGTCTCTCCTTCTTTGTTCTCCTTCCGGCTTCTGTTTCCTTACACACGCTTACGAGGAAGTAATGGTTCTTTCTCCTCCTCCTCCTCCTCCTCCTCCTCCTCCTCCTCCTCCTCCTCCTCCTCTCCTCCTCCTCCTCCTCCTCTTCTTCTCATAGTACATTTATTTTATCTTTCTTTTTTTCTTCTCTCTCTCTTTCCGTTCTGGGTTAAAAGGAATGAACTTCGTAGAGAGAGAGAGAGAGAGAGAGAGAGAGAGAGAGAGAGAGAGAGAGAGAGAGAGAGAGAGAGAACATAACCATATATCAAAAAAGTACATAAACTACTTTCCGTTACTAATATCATGTAGCGGACGGCACACACACACACACACACACACACACACACACACACACACACACACACACACACACACACACACACACACACACACGTACAATAGTTAAAACAGATAAATGCAGTAATAATAAAACACACAAACGAACAGACGTACGTAAACACACACACACACACACACACACACACACACACATGACTTGCAGGACAAACTTCTTGAACTTAATTGTAAATATTTAGATTTTGATAACGAATTTCTTAATATCTATTTGAAATTATTTGTGCTAATGTACGCAGATGATACAGTATTGCTATGTGATAGTGAAGTGAATATGAAACAGGCGCTAACATCTTTGCATAATTATTGTCTAGATTGGAAGTTAAAGGTTAACTGTGACAAAACCAAAATTGTTGTATTTAGTAGAGGACAGGTACAAACAAGTAATTATAATTTTCAATTAGGGAGTGAGACTATTCAGGTTGTTAACGAGTACAAATATTTGGGTGTCTTGTTTAACCACAATGGTAGATTCAGGAAAGGGGAGTTGGCTCTTAAGGAACAGGCAACCAGGGCTCTGTATTCCATCATTGGTACTTCACGTAAATATGACTTGCCAGTTGATATTCAAATAGAACTGTTTAAAACGATGGTTGTACCTGTACTTACATATGGCTGTGAAATATGGGGTGATTGTACTATAAGGAAATAGAATTACTACATATGAAGTTTTTGAAGCACGTTTTGTATGTACATAGATACACCAGCACAGACATGGTATACGGTGAACTAGGGGTTTACCCTCTTGATATAACTATTAAGTGTAAGATGATAAGTTATTGGTCTAGGTTAGTGACGGGAAAGAACACTAAATTAAGTTATATAATGTATAATTGCTTATTACAGTTATATACGAGCGGTCTGTATTTGTCACCATGGATAGAATACATCAAAAATATTTGTATAGAGTGTGGAATGTCATGGGTGTGGATGGCGCAGACAGTTAGTAACCCTAAATGGTTCAGAAAAGCGATTGAACAAAAATTAAAAGACTTATGGATAAACAAGTGGTACGAAAACATATCAAATAAAGGTATTTGTAATACTTACAAATTATATAAAGAAATTTATGGAATTGAAGAATACCTGCTTAAACTTAATAAAAATAATCGTATAAGTTTGTCAAAGCTTCGCACGGAAATAATAAATTACCAATCATTGTTGGTAGATATAATCAAACAGACAGAGAGGTGCGTTATTGTACTAAATGTAATAATGAATTGATAGGGGATGAATACCATGCTTTGTTGATTTGTCAAAATCAAGAAATTCTTCAATTGAGAAATAGATACATACCCGAATATTATAGATTGCAACCAAATAATTTTAAATTTGTCAAGCTGATGCAAAGTGGTAATGTAAACTTGTTAATAAATCTGGCACAGTTTATTAATGCATTGTTGCGAATGTTTAGGTGATACATAAGATTATGTACATATTGAGGGGCTGTGCTCCATACTTTGTAAAAAAGTCTGAGCAATAAATATATTTCTTTCTTTCTTTCTTTCTTTCACACACAAAGTAAAATAAAAACAGAGAAAAAATAAAATGAAATGATAATGACACACACACACACACACACACACACACACACACACACACACACACAATCGAGCTAATCACTACCATGAATTGGAGCTGCCATGCCTTCCCACAGATCATGAATATGGAAATGTACTCCCATACTCCCTCTCCTCTCTCTCTCCTCTCCCTCTCCCTCTCCTCTCCGTCTCCCTCTCCCTCTCCCTCTCTTTTCCCTCTCCCTCTCTCCCTCCCATCTGGCTGAGGGATAATGACCCGGAAAGGAAAGGGGAGTGAAGAAGAGGAGGAGGAGGAGGAGGAGGAGGAGGAAGAGGAGGAGGGGAATAAGTAGGAGGAGAGATATTTTTCGTATTCGTAATTCTCTCTCTCTCTCTCTCTCTCTCTCTCTCTCTCTCTCTCTCTCTCTCTCTCTCTCTCTCTCTCTCTCTCTCTCTAATCAGAAAAAGAAAAAAATACTTAAATATCACACGCTTCCAGAAAATTAATCAGAGAAAAAGAGAGAAATATCAGACGCTTCCAGAGAGAGAGAGAGAGAGAGAGAGAGAGAGAGAGAGAGAGAGAGAGAGACTGAATCGCCCTCACCACAAAATCATCCCACAAACAAACACTCTGGAAAAAAAAATAAAGAAAATGTGCCAAAAAACAATAATGACTCTTAATGATTTGATCGCCAAGAATTTGTCACAGATTTCCAATAATTACCTCTGAGTGTTGACTACGAGAGAGAAAGAAGAGAGAGAGAGAGAGAGAGAGAGAGAGAGAGAGAGAGAGAGAGAGATTCAGATTTTAATATCCATCAAAGTGGTTATTACGCAAATTACAATAAACAGTCCGTAATTACAATAAACACATGAATTACAATAGTTTCAGATGTTTTCTACAGTTATCAAATAAAAATAATGAGAGAGAGAGAGAGAGAGAGAGAGAGAGAGAGAGAGAGAGAGAGAGAGAGAGCAAGGAGGGAAAGAAATGAGTGTGTGGTGCTGTGTGTAGTGATGCTGTGAAGAAAGAGAGAGAGAGAGAGAGAGAGAGAGAGAGAGAGAGAGAGGAGTATATAAGTGATACTGTGTTTTAAATGTAGAGAAGAGAGAAGAGAAGAAGAAGGAGGAAGAGGAGGAAAAGGAGAAGGAGGAGGAGGAGGAGGAGGAGGAGGAGGAGGAGGAGAAGGCGAAACAATATATAAGTGCAAAAATAAGAAAAGGAAAAGAGTAAAAGTGAGAATGAATGGAAGAATTTTGATGAAAGATGGAGATGATAGGAAGAAGAGGAAGAGGAAAAGGAGATGATGTAAGGACGAAGGGATTTGTTGATAATGAAAGAAAAGAGGTAATGAGAAAGGAGGAAGAGGAGGAGGAGGAGGAGGAGGAGGAGGAGGAGGAGGAGGAGGAGGAGGAGGAGGAGGAGAAAGAGGAAGATGATAATGGTGTGGTCATTCTTGGTGTAGAGAGAGAGAGAGAGAGAGAGAGAGAGAGAGAGAGAGAGAGAGAGAGAGCACTATCTTACTCTCCTCCCTACCTCTCTTTAGCTCTCCCATTTATCTTCTCTTTCCTTATTGCACACATTGCTACTTTTCCTTTTCTCTCTCTCTCTCTCTCTCTCTCTCTCTCTCTCTCTCTCTCTCTCTCTCTCTCTCTCTCTCTCTCTCTCTCTCTCTCTCTCTCTCTCTCTCTCTCTCTCTCTCTCTGTGTGTGTGTGTGTGTGTGTGTGTGTGTGTGTGTGTGTGTGTGTGTGTGTGTGTGTAAACCATCTTAAAACGAGACATTTAGTACTGATACCTTCCTCCTCCTCCTCCTCCTCCTCCTCCTCCTCCTCCTCCTCCTCCTCCTCCTCCTCCTCCTCCTCCTCCTCCTCTTCCTCGTCCTCCTCCTCCTGAATCAATAGCCTTGAAGTATACATGTATATGGGAAAGGAGAGAGAGAGAGAGAGAGAGAGAGAGAGAGAGAGGGATATGTCTACGTATAATCATAGCATAGACAGTTTTTTCCTTCGTCGTTTATCATGAAGGCAAGGAGGAGGAAAGGAGGAAGGGAGGAAAAGAGGGAGGAAAGGTGGGAGGGAGGGAAAGAGGGAGGAAAGGAGGGAGGGAGGGAAAGAGGGAGGAAAGGAAGGGAAAAAAAATAAAAGAGGAAATGACAAAAAAAATATGATTTATTTGGTTACTTTTGTTTACATAATACTATTTTATTTTTCCTCTCTCTCTCTCTCTCTCTCTCTCTCTCTCTCTCTCTCTCTCTCTCTCTCTCTCTCTCTCTCTCTCTCTCTCTCTCTCTCTCTCTCTTGCTCTCTTAGTGTTTTTTCATCACATAAATTGTCCTCCAAAGGGGATATTGAAACGCTCTCCTCCTCCTCCTCCTCCTCCTCCTCCTCCTCCTCCTCCTCCTCCTCCTCCTCCTCCTCCTCCTCCTCCTCCTCCATAGCTGCACGAGTCTTATGAGGCATTTAGACTTAATTGGGCAGCCATTGTCAGCCTCATTAACAGGCTCAATTATATATCGAGCCTGGAATAGGGGAGAGAAAAGGCCGGTGATACAGAGAGAGAGAGAGAGAGAGAGAGAGAGAGAGAGATGAAAAAGCGTAGCAAGTAGTTGTTTTAATATTAGTAAGAAAAGTTACAACACACACACACACACACACACACACACACACACACACACACACACACACACACACACACACACACACACACACATATTTCCATTCTCCACCATTTCCATATAGATCGAAGTTTTGGGAAAGCAAAATAAAAAGGATAAATATATAGCAAGTCTTGAAAGTGACTAGTTTGTTCTTTTTTTTTTTTTTTCCTTTTTCTATTTTTCTATTTTTTTTTTTTTTTGTATGGTGGGAATAAGTTAATTGTTTTATTTTTTATTTGTTTCTATTTTATTTATTTTTAAATTTATTAGTTCCTATTTTTTTCAGTTTCTTATTTTTAATAAGTTGATTTTTTTTTTACTTTTGTATTTATTTGTTATTTTTTCATTTATTCCTATTTTTATTTTTTCATGTTTTATGTTTTTCCTTTTTTTCCTTTTAATTTTTATTTTTTGTGTTCCTCATATTCCTTCATTTATTCTTATATTTTCTTGCTTTTTCGTATTTATTTTTTGTTTTATTTTTCAAGTTTTTCCTCTTTTTTTCCTTTGTGTTTTAGCGCCATAGTTTTTCTTCTTTCCGTCAATTTTTCGCATTTTCCATCCCGATTATTTCATTTTTACTTATATTTTACCTCTTCCTTATTTTTGTTGTGTGTGTGTGTGTGTGTGTGTGTGTGTGTGTGTGTGTGTGTGTTATCATGTCTACCACTGGTGCAGATATGGTTTTCTTGCCCTCCTTCCTTCCTTCCTTCACCTGATCGAGTACGGCAGGTGTTTCTCCCTCACCTTCCTTCGCCTTCCTTCCTCTCTCGCGTCAAAATTTATCTTCTTTTATGTCGATTACTTTTTCTTTTATATTATTTTTTACGTCCTTGCCTTTGCCGGCCCTCTCTCTCTCTCTCTCTCTCTCTCTCTCTCTCTCTCTCTCTCTCTCTCTCTCTCTCTGTGTGATGTATTTCTTCCATACAATCTTTGAAATCTAGCGTTGTTTTTTCTCCTCCCTTCACTCCCTGTCTCTCTGTGCCCGTCTCCCCCCGCCCTCTCACTTGACCTTGGCTTCCCGGCCTCTATACCCTCCTTGCGGCATCTTCCCGCCTCTCTGCAGCACCTCCTGTCACTGTTTGCTTCAGTACTTCCCGCTGTTTGTCTGATTCCTTGTAGCATTTTAGTCCAGGTGGTTAAGTTTTGTAGAGAGAAGCTGTGTGTGTGTGTGTGTGTGTGTGTGTGTGTGTGTGTGTGTGTGTGTGAAACAGTCCTCAATTTCTTCTTGTCTTCTTCCTCCTTTCTTCGCTTCCTTAGTTTCTCACACGTCTCCTTCCCGCTAGCTCATTCACTCTAATCATTCTTCCTTTCCTCTCACTCTCAAAGGAAGTGAGCAAGAAAGAGCAAAGGAACGAGAGGAGAGATGAAGACAACTGTGTTCCTCTGTGGCTGGAGATTTGGCACCACTGTTTGTGATTCCCACGAATGCCCTGACCTCTGGCGGCGGGCTCCTCTCCCTCTCCTGCTCCCCATCACCCTCCCCTCCTTCTCCTGCTCCCTATCTCCCTTCCCTCCCCTCCCCATTCCCCGCGCCGCTTCCGAAGACAGACAAAAGTAGTAATATACCCGCCAGTGCCCCGCAGCGTCCCTTCCCCGTTGGCACTGGCTCCCCCGCCCCGCCCCTTGAGAAAATGTCCTCAGCGCGCGAAATCATCCGTAAATCCGAGAGAGAAATCGGGGAATGTGAGAAATTTGAGGGTCAGCTGGCCTTGCTCTCACTGCCCGGTCCTCTCACCCCCTCTCACTCCCTCTCCCGACCCTCTCTCGCGCTCCTCTCCCACCAGCAGATCTCGTACTGCGCACTGCCTCCCCTGCCCAAGAATTCCAGGGATTTTCGTCAAATGGATGAGGGAGTGAGTGAGGACGATGTGGTAATAGTACTGTGGGTGGTGTGCTGTGGTTTCTTGTGGTGCGTGTGGTATGGTGAGGGGTGGTGTTTAGTGTCGTGGGGATGGTGTGGTGTGGTACGGTGTGGTGTTGTGGTGTGGTCTTGTGGTGTGGTGTAGGTGACTTCCTTCCTGTCTGTTACATGGTGGTGGTTCTGGTGTGTGGTATCGTGGGTCTGGTGTGGTGTGGTGTGGTGTGGTGTGGTGTTGTGTGGTACGGTGTGGTTGACTCTTCCTTCCGTCTGTTACGTGGTGGTGGTGGTTCTGGTGATGCTCTCTTCACCGTTACTTAGCAACCAAATTTCATCTTTTTTATTATTTCCTTTATTTTTTTCTATTATGAACTGTGTTGATATTTTTTTTATTTGAGTTCCTTAGTAAGTTGGTTGAGTATATAGTTACTCAGTCAGTTAGTTTGAGTGTTAGTTTGGTGAGTCAATTAGTCAGTCAGTCAGTCAGTCCATGATGTCATTCTTCACCTATTTTTCCCTTTGTCTTATTCATCCATTCACTATTTACTAACCTATGTAACTCATTCCCCTTCATTGCATCTCACATTTTTTCCAATCCTGAATCAAATGAAAAAATTACACTCAGTCAATCATTCCTTACTTCATTCCATTTCACTTTATTTTACCTACATATTCATCCCTCATTCTATCCACCAACCAACCAAACATCCCTCATTTCACCCAAACCATTAATTTCATCCCTTAAACCAACCCACTTCACTTCATACAACCCTCTTGAACTTTCCTCTAAACTACAGTAAGTAAATATAAAAGAAGAAATTAATAGGAAAAAAAAGTAACATAATTTGAACACTGAACGAGTGAGAGACAATCTGAGAGGCGGAGGAAGCAAAGAGGCATTGCAGTTTGTGTTTCTGTCAGTTGGGAGGGAAATAATGTGTGAAGGGAGGGCGGGGATTAGAAAGGGTGGCACTGGATAAGCAGGGAGGGGAGCCAAAGCCAGGATAAAGACATGGAAAAGGGAAGCAGTGAAGGGAGGGGAAGGATAAGCAGGGGGAATAAATTGAGGGAGAATGGGAATATAGGAAAAGGAGAAAGACCGAGAAGGGAGGGCAAGGGGAAGGATAAACAGGGAAGGGAGAATATATTAAGAGTGAAAAGAGGATGTTTAAAAGGGCAAGGGAAGGAGAAAGGAGAGGAAGGGAGGGAGAGGAAGGATAAATAGGGAAGAGAGAAAGAAATGTACAGAAGATAGGATAAGAGAGAAAGAAAGAAAATAGGTAAGGAAAAAGAAAGGGGGAGGAGAAAGAGAAGAGATGAAAGGCATGGAAAGACAGAGAAGAAAAGAGTGAAAAAAAATACAAGAACGAGAGAAAGAGAAAAGTGAGAGAAAAGACGAAAAGTAAGAGAGAGAGAGAGAGAGAGAGAGAGAGAGAGAGAGAGAGAGAGTTGGTAAGCTAATGTGAGTCTGTTGAATCTAAACACTCTCCCACAAAGACACTCCCTCTCTCCCTCCCTCTCCCTCTCTCTTTCTCTCCCAAACCATAACAAACTTAAACCTTCGACTTACAATGTGTTTTCCCACGATGACTCTCTCTCTCTCTCTCTCTCTCTCTCTCTCTCTCTCTCTCTCTCTCTCTCCTCATAATCTCTCACTTTCCCGTATTTCCCCTCACTCGCGCTCCCTCCCTCGCTCATTCGCTCAGATTAAGCGTTCACATCGCGTAAACTTCGTCTTTTTCGCTTAATTCGCAGCGCGTAATTGGAGGAAAACTGCGTCTTTGTGTGTGTGTGTGTGTGTGTGTGTGTGTGTGTGTGTGTGTGTGTGTGTGTGTGTGTGTGTGTGTGTGTGTTGTTTATTTCCCGTTACGTTCATGATGTTCTCTCTCTCTCTCTCTCTCTCTCTCTCTCTCTCTCTCTCTCTCTCTCTCTCTCTCTCTCTCTCTCTCTCTCTCTCTCTCTCTCTCTCTCTCTCTCGTCAAGGCTTTTGGTGTTAGTTACAACCACAATCGCCACAAATATTCTCTCCGCCGTCTCTTCACTCTCGTCTACCACAATTCTGCCGCTACCACCACCATCACCACCACCACCACCACCACCACCACCACCACCACCATACCCACTCTCCTCTACCATACCTTTATTTCCACCAGAATTTCTACTACTACTACTACTACTACTATTACTACTATTACTACTACTACTACTACTACTACTACTACTACTACTACTACTTTCATAACATCCCTACCACGAATATTTGAAAGCTTCCACCACCACCACCACCACCATCACCACCAGCGAGATCTTATCAAAACAGCTGACAGGAGAAGGAAAAAGGAGCAACCCTATTTACTGGAGAGAGAGAGAGAGAGAGAGAGAGAGAGAGAGAGAGAGAGAGAGAGAGGAAGGAATATACAAAACAAAACAAGATATTTAGTTCAATTATTTAGTGGAGAGAGAGAGAGAGAGAGAGAGAGAGAGAGAGAGAGAGAGACCACTCCTTTTGTCTACCCTCAATGCTTCCTTCCTTCCTTCCATCCGTCTGTCCAATTCAAAACCCCTTCTCTCTCTCTCTCTCTCTCTCTCTCTCTCTCTCTCTCTCTCTCTCTCTCTCTCTCTCTCTCTCTCTCTCTCTCTCTCTCTCTCTCTCCCTCACTGATACCATTAATCATTCCTATTTATCACCTTTCCATTATCACATTCACGCCCATTTCCACCGCCCACGCTCTCCCGCTGCGCCCATCCCACCCTCGCCCTTTGTTGACCCGGCCTGACCCATTCGTGACCCCTTCGTGACCCTGCCGAGCTGTCACGCCGAATCACGAGCGGGGAATCTGGTTAACGCGCGTGTGTATTGACTACTGCAGCTGCTCCGCGAATCCTCAACCGCATCGTTAATTACCTTATGAAAGAGATAGGTGAGGGAGGGACAGATGGGGAGAGGAGAGAGGGAGGGAGAAGGGACAGTGATGGGAGGAGAGAGGAAGGAGGAGGAGAGGATGGATGAAAGGTGAGTGGAAAGGAAATGGAAAAAGAGGACAAGGAGGAGTATTCGTGGAGGGAAGATGGTAAGAGAAGAGGAAGAGGAGAAGGATGAAGACAGGAAGTGATAGAAGGATGAATGAAGGAAAGAGAGATGGATGATTGTAAAGAAGGAAAGTAGAAAGAGGAAGAGGAAAAGGAAGATAGGGGAAATATTCGTGAAGGGAAGAGTGTAAAAGAGGAGGAAGGGGAGGAAGAGGAGGATTGGAAGTCACGAAAGGATGAATAAAGGAAGAAGAGATAAACGATTGCAAAGAAGAGAAGAGAAAGGAAGAGGAGGAAGGAGAGGTGGAGAAGAGGAAATGATAGAATAATTAATGAGAGAAAATTTGAAAAAAATGAAAAGAGACAAGGAAGAAAGGAAAAAAAACAAATATGAAGACAAAGGGAAAAAACAAGGAAGAGGAGTAAAAAAGGCAGAATAAAAGGAAGAGGAGAAGAAGAAAGTGATAGAAGGATGAATGAAGATGCGAAATAGTAAGAAAACGAGAAAAAAGAAGAAAGAAGATAAGAAAGAAGAAAAATAGGAGAAGGAAGAGGAGGAGGAGGAAGAAAAAGGCTCAAAATGGGAGCATAAAGAGCATTGAACCGCATCAGAAAGGATTCCGATCGGGTTCCTGTCGCGATGAGGAGGAGGAGGAGGAGGAGGAGGAGGAGGAGGAGGATCTTGATGTGTAGAGGATCCTTACCAGCAAGATCCAGGAAATGAGAGAGAGAGAGAGAGAGAGAGAGAGAGAGAGAGAGAGAGAGAGCAATTGCATTTTCTCTATCTTTACCTCTTGCTCTCTCTTTCTCTGATTCTTTGGACCTTCAGCTATCCTTGTTTTACTTTCATCTCCTCAACCTCTCTCTCTCTCTCTCTCTCTCTCTCTCTCTCTCTCTCTCTCTCTCTCTCTCTCTCTCTCTCTCTCTCTCTCTCTCTCTCTCTCTCTGATACAATCACCACTTTAGGCTCCGTGATTATCTCTCTGTCAGATCTCACCCCCTGCCGCCCCCTATCACTCCCCCCTCTCCTCCTCCTCCTCCTCCTCCTCCTCCTCCTCCTCCTCCTCTGTTTCTTCCTTCCTTCCATCTTCCTACCTGGTCATCTCTTCACCCACCTCCACTCTGACCTCCTCCTCCTCCTCCTCCTCCTCCTCCTCCTCCTCCTCCTCCTCCTCCTCCTCTTCTCCTCCTGGTGCTGCTGTGTGCCCTTGTCAATTTTGTGTCTTTACAATTATCTGGTTTCTCTCTCTCTCTCTCTCTCTCTCTCTCTCTCTCTCTCTCTCTCTCTCTCTCTCTCTCTCTTTCAGTATTTCACCTTGTTTCATTGTATTTCGCTGTTTTTCTTTGTATTTCCTTGTTTTTCATTGCGTTTCGTGTTTTTTGCCCTTCATTCTGTAATTTATCTTACGTGGGTTAAAAAGGAAAAAAAATGTCTGCTAATTGAGATCGTCGATAAAAACGTAGAAATTCACTAAATACAACAAAGCAACGTTCAAATGAGCGAAAAAAATGGATAATGAACAAAAAGAATAGAAAAAACTTATAATATTGGAAAAAATGGTAAAAAGGAAAAAAAAATAACAATAAATAAGAGATGCAAATAAATAAGAAGAATGATATTTAAATCCTTGCCAATTATTACGAAATGAAAAATAAATAAATAAAAGAAATTGATAAGTATTGTTGTGTCTATATGTGTTTGCAGAGAGAGAGAGAGAGAGAGAGAGAGAGAGAGAGAGAGAGAGAGATCACATCAAGACGAAGAGGAAATTGGGGAGACGATAACCTCGTTTTCTTTAGTCATGGAAAAAGGGAAGACAATAGAAAATGGAAGGAGGAGGAGGAGGAGGAGGAGGAGGAGGAGAGTACACGGAGGAAGGAGGGAGGAGAGAGGAGCAGGTGGAGGAAGAAAGGACAGAAACAGAGAAAAGTAGTGAGAGAAAGAATTGGAGGTAAAATAAGTTCTCTCTCTCTCTCTCTCTCTCTCTCTCTCTCTCTCTCTCTCTCTCTCTCTCTCTCTCTCTCTCTCTCTCTCTCTCTCTCTCTCTCTCTCTCTCTCTAATAATTGAAGTGTAGGAGGCAGGTGTGAGCAGGTTTACATGGCGGACACACCTGCATAGTACTGGAGAGAAAGGAAGAAAGGAAGGAAGGAAGGAAGGAAGAATGGGAGGGAAGGGAGGAAGGACAATAAGGAGAATGGAGGAAATTTTGATCATTTGTCCTTCCTTTTCTTTCTCTTCTTCTTCTTCGTATTTTTCTTTTAATTTTGTTTTCGTGTGTTTTGAAGGAAGGAAGAAAGGAGAAATGAAGGAAGGAAGGAAGGAAGGAAATTTGGATTCATCGTCCTTATTTTTCTTTCTTTTCTTCTTTTTCATATTCTTCTATTTTTGTTTTTGAGTGTGTTATTTTCTCATTGTTATTGTTCAAGTGACTGTGACATTAATTTAAGAGAGAGCCAATAATTTCCTTCTTTTCATTTCTTTGTAACCAAGTTTTTTTTTTATTGTTATTATTAGATAGACAAGAGACTGATATTGCTACACTTCACTTTCTTTACCCTTCCTGCTCCTCCTCTTCTTCTTTCTCCTCCTCCTCCTCCTCCTCCTCCTCCTCCTCCTCCTCCAGCGCCCTCTATTGACCGAGCCTTCGTCACCGGTAATGTCTCCTAAGAAAGATGCGAGGTCAGAATACAAGATGACTTTCCCTCCCTCCTTCCCTCCGTCCCTCCCTTCCTCCCTCCCTTCCCTCCATGTGTCCTTCCTTTCCTCTGTCCTTTCCGTCTCTCCATCCTGTTTTCTCCCTCCTTATTTCCTTCCTCTCCCTTTCTCTCGGTCACTATTCGGGGAGTGAGGTTTCTATAGAGAGAGAGAGAGAGAGAGAGAGAGAGAGAGAGAGAGAGATAAGAACACAATTTAAAACTACAGTAACTTTCACTAAAATATGTTAATAGTAGTGTTGATATTGAAAACACCCTTAAGATTGTTTCCCCATATATCTTTACACTATCAAAAGGACGAAAGTATGCTCTAGTTTAAAGCTACACGTGTTTTTTTCTCCCATTCAGTACTGGGGCACATTTCTACTATCAGATTTAGGAGTGATTAGACGATTTTATTGACATTACAAAGGGTCTATGGAGGCCAGAAGATTAATGGCCAGAGTCTTCACTATTTTAATCCCCCACATGAGTTTCTGAAGCTGTATAAGATCACCAAATAGTAAGTAGAATGAATATCGAAACGCGTCATGCTACTGAAGGAGTTAAGAGTGTTTTCCTTCATAAGTCTCATCTCTGTGTTTCCTTTTATAAGTGTCATAGTTTTTGATAACCCGGCTAAGCATCTCTGTGGCTTCAGCAAATGGTCATAGTGAGAGGAGAGAGCAAAGGGTTTCAGATCACCAGGTTACCACAGCACACCAAGCACCAGTATTAACCACGCACCACCACAAGCAACATGACAACACCCATCCACTTTTCAATGATCCACCTCCCTAACCACTCCAGTATTAAACACACGCCACCACAAGCAACCTATCACAACATCTATCTATTCTTCATCCATCCTCCTCCTGATCACCTCATCCACTCGTCATCTATTTCTCCACTTGCTCTACACTTCCTAACTTCCACTCTCACTTCTTAACCCCTTCAGTAGCATGACGTGTTTCCATATTCATTCTACTTACTATTTGGTGATTTTTTACAGCTTCAGAAATTTATGTGGGGATTAAGATAGTGAAGACTGTGGCCACTAATCTTTGACCTCCATATAACCTTCCTAATGTCAATAAAATGGTCTAATCGTACACAAATCTCAAGGTAAAAGTGTGCCTAGTATTGAAAAGGTTTGACTAGTCTAACCTATATCCACGACCCATCCACTATTTATCCACTACTCATCCACCATCACCACACACCAATGCTTCCACTCTTCCTTCTTAAAACCTAACTTGACCTAATATAACCACGATCCACGTACCCTATCACCAAAGCACTGTTCATCCACTCAACCACTAACACCACACACCATTACTTCAACTCTCCCTCACCGCCCAGCTTGTTCCGGGTCCAGATTGACGTGTTTACATCCCGGCGTGGCAAGCACAGAAATATTTGCCTCAATTGGACCAGAAATCGAAAACTGTTAGAGATCTCCGTGCCTCACAAACCCCAATATTAGAACAAACATTTCATAAAGTTACGCTATTGAAAATATTTACCTCTCTCTCTCTCTCTCTCTCTCTCTCTCTCTCTCTCTCTCTCTCTCTCTCTCTCTCTCTCTCTCTCTCTCTGAATTCATTGCTCCCGCTCCATTTATTGTTTCGTTTTTGGAATTTTTGATAACAGTTTTCCTTAATCAACATTATTGTCTGGCTGGAGAGAGAGAGAGAGAGAGAGAGAGAGAGAGAGAGAGAGAGAGAGAGTACTTACATCCTCTTTTATCGCCATTATTCGTGTTCCTTTTATTCCTCATTAACTCTTCTCCTCTTCCTATTTTCTCCTCCTCCTCCTCCTCCTCCTCCTCCTCCTCCTCCTCCTCCTCCTCCTCCTCCTCCTCCTCCTTATCTTAAACACCATCTTCGCCTCTTCTCTTTATGATTACGCGTATTATTTTTCTTCCTCTTGTTTCCTGCGTCTCCTTCTCCTCCTCCTCCTCCTCCTCCTCCTCCTCCTCCTCCTCCTCCTCCTCCTCCTCCTGGTCGTTTTCTCCACTGTCTTCCTCGCAAACAACCTCTCTTTGGAAAAATTGTCCCAATTTCATTATTGCTTAAGCCTCTTACTTGAGAGAGAGAGAGAGAGAGAGAGAGAGAGAGAGAGAGAGAGAGAGAGAGAGAGAGAGACGTAGCGGCATTCATATTATTTCATATTCATCTCATCTCCGCTTCCTTTTCCTTCTCCTCCTCGTCCTCCTCTTCTTCCTCCTCCTCCTCCTCCTCCTCCTCCTCCTCCTCCTCCTCCTCCTCCTCCTCCTCCTCCTCCTCCTCCCTCATAGCCACCACTGGAGTCACGTGATCAAAGTTGTTTCATTAAGACTTTGCGGAGGTGACGGTGGTGTG
Organism: Portunus trituberculatus; assembly: GCF_017591435.1. Lineage (NCBI taxonomy): Eukaryota > Metazoa > Arthropoda > Malacostraca > Decapoda > Portunidae > Portunus > Portunus trituberculatus. The sequence continues at coordinate 10,449,641 of NC_059286.1, forward strand.
GAGGAAGAGGAAGAGAAGGAGGAGGAGGAAAGAAGAGTGGAAGAAGAAAATCAAATGAAAAGTTGAAGATGATTAAGATTAAGATTATAAATGGAGAATATGAAATGGAAGAAGAAAGTAGGTAGGAAAAAGAGGAGAAGGAGGAGGAAGAGGATGAGGAGGAGAGGAGAAAGAAGAAGAAGAGGAGAAGAAGGAGGAGGAGGAAGAGGAAGAAGAAGAAGAGGAGGAGGAGGAGTAGGAAGAGGAGGAAGAGAGGGACGAGGATGAGGAAGAGTAGAAAGAAGAAGAAGACGAGAAGAAGGAGGAGGAGGAGGAAGGGGAAGTAGAGGAGGAGAAAACGGAGGAGGAGGAGGAGGAGGAGGAGTCAAGTTCACATCCTCCTTATGAATGCAGCGCCGTACCGTCTTGGAAATATCAGTTGCCAGTGAAAACAAAATTAAAATCTCTTCCTTTTTTCTCCTTTCATTTTTCTTCTATTATTTTATTTTCACAGCCACTTGTAAATATCGCACGTGTTAATATCGTGAGTCACGTATATAAGTTCTTTCAAGCTTCATTAACTAATACAGGAAGCAAAAGAAATACGCAGAATTGAATAGGAGAAAGAATATTAGAGAGTTTGTATTAGTTTATATATTTAGGGTTGTATTGGATATGGTAGTAGTAGTAGTAGTAGTAGTAGTAGTAGTAGTAGTAGTAGTAGTAGTAGTAGTAGTAATAGTAGTTGTTGTAGTTGTTGCAGTAGTAGTAGCAGTAGTTGTTGTTGCAGTAGTAGTACTAGTAGTAGCAGTAGCAATAGTAGTAGTAGTAGTAGTAGTAGTAATAGTAGTAGTAGTAGTAGTAGTAGTAGTAGTTGTTGTTGTAGTATTAATATTATTATTAGTAGTAGTAGTAATTGTTGTAATAGTAGTAATAGTAGTAGTAGTAATAGTAATAGTAGTTGTTGTAGTTATTGGAGTAGCATTAGTAGTAGTAGTAGTAATAGTAGTTGTTGTAGTTATTGGAGTAGCATTAGTAGTCGTAGTAGTAGTAGTAGTTGTAGTAGTAGCAGTCGTAGTAGTAGTAGTCGTAGTAGTAGTAGTCGTAGTAGTAGTAGTAGTAGTAAATGGTGAAGGAGAGTGAGGAAGACTAAGATAGAAAGTGCAGAAAGTTTAAGGAAGGATAGTCAAACCATACACGATCCTTCATTCCCTCCTTCTCTTCCCTCTCTCCCACTCTCTCCTTGCCCTCTCCCTTTCCTCTCTCCACCCTCTCCCTGCCCTCCTGACCCCCTTACCTCATCATTCCTCTATGTAATGAGACTAAACTCCCTTTGTGTTCATGTTTACCCCTCAAGCTACAGCCTCTCCCTCTCTCCCTCTCCCTCTCCCTCTCCTTTCCTTCACCTTATCCCTCCCTCCCATCTCCTCTGTAAATGGAACTTCTCCTCTCTCCTCCTATTCCTTCTTCTCTTATTCTCTTCCTTTATTCTCCCTTCTCATCTTGTTTTCCCTCATATTTCTATCCTTTATCCCGTTTCTCTCTTATTCTTTTCCTCCTATTATTTCTTCTCTCTTTCTCTTTTGTTTTTCTTTTTCTCCCGTCTTTTAGTATTTCCTTTTCATCTCATTTTTTCTTCTTATTCAGTGTTTTTTTTTTGTTCTTTATCTTCCTCTCCCTATATTTCTTTCTTTTTCTTTGTCTTTTTTCTTCTTTTCCTCTGTTTTCCTGTCTCTCTGTTCATATCCTTTTTCCTCCCATTTTATCCCTTCATCATTTTTTCTTCTTTCTTTTTTCCATCACTTTAACTTTCCTCATCTTTTCCTTTGTCTTCCATTACCTAATATTTTCCTCACACACTATCAATTTCCCTGCCATTTCTTTCCTTATCACCTTTTTTTTCCCCATCCCTATACCTCCCTTCATCTTCTTCCTCTACATATTTCCTCCCATTTCATCCCTCCCCTCCCACCCTCTGTATCCCTTCCTCATCCCTCCCCGCAGTAATGGAGTTTCCCAAATTCAGTGTCTTAATAATGGGCCTCAGTGCAGCCTTCACGCGGGAGCAATTAGCCAAAGGTACCCGCCACACCTCGCCGGCCCTTCCCAGCTGACGCCACTGACAAATTGATCTCCGGGGCAGGTTAAGTTAGGTGAGAGTGAATGCCAACGCTGGGGAACACAAAGGAAGGGCAAGTGCCTGTGAAGGAGGGAAGAATGGCAATAGATGTGAAAATAAAAGAAATGATAACTAGGAAAGAGAGAAAAAGATAGATAGATAGAGAGAGAGAGAGAGAGAGAGAGAGAGAGAGAGAGAGAGAGAGAGAGAGAGAGAGAGAGAGAGAGAGAGAGGGAGAGACTAGTGCTTAATTCATCACCTCTTGGTTTAATTTAGCAAAGGAGGATTGGTGCAAGCTGCGAAAATAAGTAGAAATGAAATAAAAATAAAATAAAGTAAGTAAATATTTTAAATCATTGTACAGACTCATTATTTCGAGTGGTAATGAAGTGAACGAGGAATATTTGACTGCTGTGTGTTGTTTGCTGTCTCGTCACTGCACACCATGCCACGCCTCACCACAGCACAGCCACACCACACCCACACCACATAGACAACACACAACACCACATGACATCCACCATCAACACAACATACAGCCACAACTACACCACACACCACACCACACCACACACAACACAGCACATAACACCCACCACCACCACCACCACAACACATTTATAGCTATAGCCACAGCCACATCACACACCACAAAACACAGGAAACACACACCACCAGCACCACCACAGCTCACTCACAGCCACACCACACCACACCACACCACACACACAACACAGCACATGAGCACCAACACCACCACCACCTACACCACAGCACACTCACAACTACACCACACCACACCACAGCACATGACACCCACCACCACAGCCTCATAACCACACGACACACACGCACAACACAGCACATGACCACCACCATCACAGTACACACACAGCCACAGGAACACCACAATGCAGTGTTAGCGGTTCGTAAAACTTGGCGCCACATTTAGGGCGGCGGCAATTAGCGGCGTCAAAAGTATTACGCCGCCAGAATTATGGTATGAGGCGTAATTATTGTAATTAGTTCTGTAATGGAGGGAAATCATTAATACTAGTTTTAGCTCCAATTTATTTACCATTATGAAGAACTGACGTGGTGCTTGTGGCTCAGTGGCTGGCTAAATGACTGGCTGGCTGTGTGGCTGTGTGGCTGACTGGTTGGCTGGCTTTGTGGTTGGTTGGCTGGCTGACTGAGTGGCTGTGTGACTGGAAGGCTCGCTGGCTGGCTGTGTGGTTGGCTGGCTGACTGAGTGGCTGGCTGGCTGAGTGGCTGTGTGGTTGGCTGGCTGGCTGGCTAGTTGGGATGTGGATGGGTGGATGGATGAGTGAGTGACTGGCTGGCTGGCTGTCTGGATAGCTGGCTGGATGTGTGTATGACTGTGTGGCTATGTGAATGAGTGGCTCTGTGGCTGTGTGGATGAGTGGCTGGCTGGCTGTGGCTGGCTGTCTGTGTGGCTGTGTGGATTGGTATCTGGCTGTCTGACTGGTCGTTCTTTCAATCATTACTTTGTATCCAGAAATCAAATCATCCCACCCTCTTGTGTCCTTGTCTCTTCCCTCTCGATGTGGACGGTTATTTTTTTTTACCACTCTGGAACTCTCTACCTGCTTCTGTACTTAAAACATCCTATGACTTGACTTCACTTAAGAGGGAGGTTTCAAGACATTTAATCCCTTCATTTCGGCTAACTCATTCGGACTTACATGGGGGGGACTGGCAAATAAGTGTTTTTCATTTCTATTTTCTTTATTTTCTATTGCCCTTAGCCAACTTTCTCCCTTTACATAAAAAAAAAAAAAAAATCTACTCTTTCTTCGGTCTCAGTGGTCGTGTTCTACCTCACGCTGGGAAGGTGGACATGAGACCCGCCCTCCTCTCAGCCTGTCACTTTAGTCGTCAAGCACGTATAAGGACTCTTTGACCATTACTTCCTCTCGTATAGTCGCATTGGTTGTGTTGTATCTAAAATCAAAGCCGGATTTAAGACACGCCTTCTTGTCCTCTTGTCTCTTCAATCCTTAAGCTGTCGCCGAGATTCACAGATGCATTTTGAATTTAAAGGCTTTTTCTTTCATTGGGGAGTAGCGAAGGGAAGATGGGAGGGAGAGAAGGAGGGAGGTAGGGAGGTAGGGAGGAAGGAAGGGAAGAAGGGAAGGATGGTTACCAGATTACCGCACTTCTTCCTCTCAGTGTCAATATATTGGCGTGTATATTTGTTCATTTGAAGTGAGATGAATGATAAGTAAGGAAAACTTTTTATTACTTTTCATTCGAGAAGAAGCGCCAACTCAACACTCCTTGCCTCCTTGTCTCACTTTCCTCCTTATCTCACTTTCCTCCTTGTCTCACTTGCCTCCTTGTCTCACTTTCCTCCTTGTCTCATTTTCCTCCTTGTCTCACTTTCCTCCTTGTCTCATTTTCCTCCTTGTCTCACTTTCCTCCTTGTCTCACTTTCCTCCTTGTCTCACTTTCCTCCTTGTCTCACTTTCCTCCTTGTCTCACTTGTCTCCTTGTCTCACTCGTTCTTGACTCGCTGGTATCTTGACTGTGTGTGTGGGGGAAGATAGAAAAGTCACTTGGTTATCCCTCCTAGTGACCTCCTTATCTCTCTCTCTCTCTCTCTCTCTCTCTCTCTCTCTCTCTCTCTCTCTCTCTCTCTCTCTCTCTCTCTCTCTCTCTCTCTCTCTCTCTCTTCTGGTAAGACACTTGTGCTTGCTTTTCCCTTCAGTGACGCTAATGTTTACACCGCCACCTCCAGACCCGGAGTGGCGTGGAATTTATGACCCAATAAAGCTACCGTGAGAGAGAGAGAGAGAGAGAGAGAGAGAGAGAGAGAATGTGTGTGCGTGTAGGTGTGTATTATTAGTACGTGTGTGGAGCAAAGATTCACCATCCTGTTCTCTCTCTCTCTCTCTCTCTCTCTCTCTCTCTCTCTCTCTCTCTCTCTCTCTCTCTCTCTCTCTCTCTCCCAGGGTGACAGGTGAGCACCCTTATATTCTGATTTATGGCAAGGGAGAGCGGGAGAGACTCGGCAGCACATTTTCCTGGGAGAGGTTGTGAGAGGGAATGAGAGGGAAGGCGAGGGGAGAGTGAGGGGATGGAGACTGTGAGGGAATGAGGTGATGGAATGAGGGATTGGAAGGGTGAGGAAAGAGAGAGAGAGAGAGAGAGAGAGAGAGAGAGAGAGAGAGAGAGAGAGAGAGTTATTTGTTTATCACTTTTCAGCCAAATATGCATGTGTGTGAATTCCTCCTCCTCCTCCTCCTCCTCCTCCTCCTCCTCCTCCTCCTCCTCCTCCTCCTCCTCCTCCTCCTCGCTCCATTAAAGGCTAAGTCGGCGTGTGTTGAAATAATCATTTGACCAAAGAGGCCGTTAATGGACAGGGGAACCGCTCATGTCAGTATTATTATTACTAGTACTATTATTATCATTATTATTTTTATTATTATTATTATTATTATTATTATTATTATTATTATTATTGTTACTGTGTTGTCCCTACTATTACTACTACTATTACTACTACTACTACTACCACTACTACTACTACTACTACTACTACTACTACTACTACTACTACTACTACTACTACTACTACTATTACTACCACTACTACCAGCTGTGATGTGTCTGGATCTCATCTTGACGAGGGAAGAGTCGTTAATGGTAATGACTGAACGACCATTAATGAACGCCCCTTCCCCTTCCCTCTCCCCCTTCCTCCCCCCTCCCCCTACGACCTCTAACAGCCTCCAGTGCCGTTAATTAGCATCTGGCGTCACCGAGGTCGTCCCAGGTCGTACGTCAGAGCGTCAAGGGTAATTTCACGGGTTTTAATTACGTTGGGATTATGGGTAGGTAGTCTGGTAGTCGTCTCTCTCTCTCTCTCTCTCTCTCTCTCCCTCCCTCTCTCTCTCTCTCTCTCTCTCTCTCTCTCTCTCTCTCTCTCTCTCTCTCTCTCTCTCTCTCTCTCTCTCTCTCTCTCTCTCTCTTGCTGAAGATGAGAAAAGTGGAAAATATAGTGAAATTTTAGTTCTCTCTCTCTCTCTCTCTCTCTTGCTCTGAGAAAAGTGGAAAATATAGTGAAATTTTAGTTTCTCTCTCTCTCTCTCTCTCTCTCTCTCTCTCTCTCTCTCTCTCTCTCTCTCTCTCTCTCTCTCTCTCTCTCTCTCTCTCTCTCTCTCAAGTTAATCACGTCATAATCATGTCCCTCTCGTCCCAGGCTGCCACTGAATGAAGGAAGAGTCGAGAGATTAATGTACTCCCTTTAATTCATTCATTCATCAACATACAATAAAAAGACTTCACGTTACAGCCATCTAATTATAACGTTTGTAAATTTTTTTCATCATTTTTTTTGCAGCTTGCTTTATTTTTTTACGATGTTGCGATTTTTACTATTTGTTATGAAAGTATTACGGATTTCCACTTTATTGAATAGTATATGATTGTAGTGTTTGTATTTTATATTTCTTACGATGTTGTGGTTTTTACTATTTGTTTTGAAAGTGTTACGTATTCCCACGTTATTGGCTAGCGTTCTCAGTCTTCCGTGTAGCCAAACAGAGCACTCGTCCATATTAAAATACAGTCTAGTGCAGTTAAACCTCTACCAGTCCTGTGTAATCAGTAATAGTGTTTTTTTTTATATGTAAGAAAAGAAAACTGGCCAGGGCTACTTAAAATAAAGGTCCAATTAGTTGCCAGTCCCCCTTTCAGGTCAGGAGTTAGCCAAAAGAAAGGGATGAATGTGTTACCAACTAGTAGATAAAACGTTACTATATATATATTTTTTTAAGCATTTTGTATTCACATGAGCCACTGTTCTGAGTCTCCCCATGTAATTAACCTCTTCAGTACCATGACACGTTTTCATATTTATTCTGGTTACTATTTGGTGATCTTATACAGCTTGAGAAACTTATGAGGTGATTAGTATAGTGAAGACTGGCCATTAATCTGCCCTTCATAGACCCTTGATAATGTAAATAAAATCGTCTTATCATATGAAAAAAAAAACTCAAGGTAGAAATGCGTCTCAGTAGTTAAGGGGTTAAACAGAGCACTCCCTGAAGAGCCTCGTGTTGCATATTGTAGAGTTCAGACATCAGTGCAGGGTTTGGCAGGTAAGGACTGGCTTGATAACGTGACAAAAGTTCGTATTCAGAAATGCCTTTCCCTCTCACTATGACAAATTTTGAGGCCACGGAGACGACTAACCGGATTTTCAAGTCAGTTTCTCCTTATGATAAACTAGAAATCTTACCAGTTTATAACCAGAACCATAAAAATGTCCTTAACCCCTTCAGTACCATGACGCATTTCCATATTCACTCTGGTGACTATTTGGTGATTTTATACACCTCCAGAAACTCATGTAGGGATAAAAATAGTGATGACTGAGGCCATTAATCTTCTGACCTCCATAGACCCTTCCTAATGTCAATAAAATAATCTAATCACACCTACAATTCATGCTAAAAATGTGTTCCAATACTAAAGAGGTTAAAAACACGAGAATCTTCAACTACAGCCTTTGGAAAGCAGTGATGGTGAGACTGAGAGAGCAAACCGTTTCAGACTATAGGCCTCAATTCCTACCCGCCTCACTATGTATATCTCTTCTTCGCCCTGTGCCCGCCCCTTCCTGCCCAGCCCCGCCTCGCCTCGCCCCGCCCGGAAGCCTCACCTCATAATCTCTCTGTCTAGGGAAATATGCAACTTTTAATCCCAGTTTCGTGACGAGGATTTTGTGAGGCTGAGTTCTGAAGTTTGAAAGCTCTGCAAGTTCCTTTTCGCGGGAGAGAGAGGGAGAGGGAGAGGGTGGGTGGGTGGGTGGGTGGATGGGTGATGGTCTTAACGGAATGGATTAGCTAGCCTTTCTCTTTTCTCTCTCTCTCTCTCTCTCTCTCTCTCTCTCTCTCTCTCTCTCTCTCTCTCTCTCTCTAATTCCTTCCTTTTTCTTCTTATTTTTTTCTCTATTCACCTTTCATCACTCATTACTCACTTTATCCCTCTTATTTTTCCTCCTTACCATTTTCCTTTCAACTCTCCCTTTCCTTTCTTCAACACCTCAGAACATCAGCATCACCACAAACACGGACATCACAACACCACTCTTCCTTTTCAACACACGCAGTTTAGTAACCTTCTTCCTTTCCTTCATTTTAACACTTCCCTTGGTTCTCCTTTCTTCATCAGCGCTGCCTGCATTCCTTCACTCCTTCCTCCTTCACTGTACTGTCGTGGGCGGTGAAGGAGTGATTGCCTAATTATCGCAGCCAGTCATTAGGGAGCTAGGGAAGAGTGGAGGAGGAACGATGGCCAGGGTGAGGTGATAGGGGTGGTGGGTCTAATGGTTGGTCTGAGCTGCGGCCTTCCCTCTTCCCTAATAAGTGCTTTTTCCATTTTTCTGTTATTTGAAAGAAGGGTTTTGGGGGTTGCCTTAGTGGTGTGTGTGTGTGTGTGTGTGTGTGTGTGTGTGTTTTTTTTCTTTTTTTTATTTTTTCTTATTTATTTTTTCCTATTTTAGTTTGAATTCGATAAAAAGGAGTGTTTTTTTTTTTTACACACTTTTATTTTTCTTTCTTTTTGCTGCACCACACACCACAGTACCACATCCTTCCTTTCTCCACCACATTACACCACATACACCTCCTGTCTATTGTACCACACACACCATTACCGCACCACCACATCACAACACACTATACCACACCACACACCACATACTACAGTCAACCACACACCACACACTAGAACTCCCGTTATTAGTCTCTCTCTCTCTCTCTCTCTCTCTCTCTCTCTCTCTCTCTCTCTCACACACACACACACACACACACACACACACACACACACACACACACACACACACACACACACACACACACACACACACACACACACTCTCTCTCCATCCCCATCTCTCTCTCTCTCTCTCTCTCTCTCTCTCTCTCTCTCTCTCTCTCTCTCTCTCTCTCTCTCTCTCTCTCTCTCTCTCTCTCTCTCTCTCTAACTAGGCCGGAAGATAATTTGCTAAGCCGTCATTGAGCGGGTAGTAAAACCAAAGCGAAATTGTGTCATAAAATGTGGTTGCCATTTTTTAGTGGTCGGAGGAAGACGAGAAGCTTGTTCCCCTTGATGGTCCCCTCCTCCCCGCCATTGTCTCGCCCAAGCCCTATTTATGAAGCCTCCAAGCTCCCATATTGAACCGGTTCGCTGTTTATGGCGGGGCAAGAGAGAGGCACGGAAGGAAGGAGGGTAGATGAGAGAGAGAGAGAGAGAGAGAGAGAGAGAGAGAGAGAGAGAGAGAGGGCTGAGCTGGTGTTATTTTTCCATTTTCTTTTTCTTCTTCTTCGTAATTGTCTTCTTTTTCTTTCCCTTTTATTTTTTTTTCTTGTTCTTGTTCTTATTCTTTTTCTGTTTTCTATTTCTTCTTCTTCTTCTTCTCTTTCTTCTTCTTCTTCTTCTTCTCTTTCTTCTTCTTTTTCTTCTTCTTTTTCCTCTTCTTCTCTTTCTTCTCTTTCTTCTTCTTGTTCTTCATGCTCTTCTTATTCTTGTTTTTGTTCTTCTTTTATTTGTTGTTGTTGTTGTTGTTGTTGTTGTTGTTGTTGTTGTTCTTTTTCTTCTTTTACTTCTCCTTGAGGGTAACGATGCAAGACTGAGGAAGAATGGATAAGGGCGTGTTTCCAGCTTTTTATTTGAAGTTTATGGAACTTTATTTGTATTTCTACTCTTTTTATTGAGTTTTTAGCCTTTTCATTTGAAGTTTGGGATAGATAATTCGGTAGGCCTAGAAATCACCAGGCATAGAGATTTCTGTTTTTTCATTTCTTTTTTTTTTTTTTTTATAGGCATTTTAAATAAGACTATATTTATTTCAAAGTTGTCACAGTTTTGGGATATTTACTTGAGATTTTTTTTTTTTTTTTTTTCGGTAATTTTGTATCCTGAATAGAAGAACACGGTGAGGGTTTGTGTGTGCTGCGTTCAGTGGACTTAATGAAGGAAAAGTATCTCTTTAGCCCACAAACTCCCGTGGAAAGCTCACATGGTATAAACAAAAATAAAAAAAAAAAAGTAGTGACGTTTTTTCATGTCATTTAAAAGGGAAGTGTCATGTTTTTCGTATCAATTAAAAGGAGAGTACCAGTTTTTTCGTATCAATTAAAAGAGCAGTGCATGTTTTATTGTGTCATCAAAAAGAGAGTGCCAGGTTTTTCGTATCATTAAAAAGGGAAGTGTCATGTTTTTCGTATCAATTAAAAGGAGAGTACCAGTTTTTTTGTATCAATTAAAAGAGCAGTGCATGTTTTATCGTGTCATCAAAAAAGAGAGTGCCAGGTTTTTCGTATCAATTAAAAGGAAAGTGCCATGTTTTTCGTATCATTCAAAGAGTAGTGTCAGTTTTTCTCGTGTCTTTAAAATGGGCAGCGCCAGTATCCTTGTATCATTAGAAAGAATAGCGATAGTTTTCTTTGTATCATTAAAAAGGATAATGCCGTTTTTCGTATCATTAAAAAGGGAAGTGGCAATTTTTTTTTTTTTTTTCGTATATAAAATCAGCAGTGTCAGTTTTTCGTATCATTAAAAAGGACAATGCCATATTTCCGTACCATTAAGAAAAGCAGTGACAGTTTCTTTTTTTCGTATCATTAAAAAGGCAAGGAAGGCGGAAATTGGTTGAAATAAGAAGGCATGAGTTGGGAATGAAATACCACATGTAAGACTGATGGTGACGCCTTAAACCACTTCAATGACACGTTTTCATATTTTATCTACTTACTATTTGGTGATTTTATACAGGGGGGGTGTTCAAATAGTGAAGACTGGCCATTAATCTTCTAATCTCCATAAACCCTTCGTAATATCAATAAAATCGTTCAATATTACCTAAAACTCTTCGTAAAAAATGCGTCCCACTACTGAAGGGGCTAGTGCAGTTTTCCTTACCTCTTCTAAACTCCTACTTTCTTAATTAGTCTCGTCCTTTATAGCTCGTGAACAGATAACCACACCTTCCTCATCAAAATACAGAGATAATTAACTCCTACAATGATGCGTTTCCATATTGATTCTTGTTACTATTTGGTGATTTTATACAGCTTCAGAAACTTATGGGCGGGGGAGGGGAATTCAGATAGTGAAGACCGTGTCCATTAATCTTTTTTACCTACATACACTCCCTGATGTCAATAAAATGGTCTAATCGTCCACGAATCTCAAGGTAACAATGTGTCTCAGTGTTGAAGGGGTTAATGACAAGAAGAGAAGCGAATGATGGTGAAAAAATTGTGCTTCGTCTAAATTCACATACAAATAAGTGATGGTGCTTCCCAATAATGGTGACTGGTGATGGTGATGGGAGGCACAAATGGTGGTTCTGGCGGGAAACGAATGACAATAGTGAATAAAGAAGTCGTTTATATATAGTGAGTTTCAGATTATTGGGTTGCCTTCTACAGTGGCAATGGTGGTGATGGTGGTGGTGGTGGTGGTGGTGGCGGGCGGATGGCTTCTATAATGATGGTAATGGTTATGGTGGGTGGTAATGGCGGCGGCGGCGGGCTGTTAATGGTGGGCTGGAGTGAGAGAGAGAGAGAGAGAGAAATAATGAAAGTTTAAGGGAAGAACAGAAGGAAGGCAAAAATATGAAGGAGAAAAGGCATAAAAGAAGGAAGGATGGAAGGAAGGAAGGAGGGAAGGAGGGAGAGGAGGTAATGAGTAGGGCGAGAGGAGCTTCCTGGGACGTGGCAGTGATGGATAAGGCGCGGTGAGGTCCCGTCATGTTCCTCCTCAGTTTACCAGATGCCGCGGCGCAGGGAGGCCACGAGGAGGACAGGGAGGGAGAGTGAAGGGAGCAGATTGTTACTGGGAGAAAGACATGGCGTAGCTTTCATCAATAAATACTTGTTCTCTTCTGTATTTCTTTTATTACTGTCTGTTTATCTGGTTTTTAGTGTTTATTTATTTGTCTATTTATTTTCTGTATCTTGAATTGGAATCTATCTATCGCTTTATCTATTTATCTATTCATTTATCTATCTGTCTATCTGTCTGTCTATTTATCTGAATAACGTAATGTATGTTCAATTGCAGTATCTTTTCTAAAAACATAAATTAATCCTTTACGATGAGGAGAAGGCAGTTTTTCATGATCTCTCTTGACTAGATACAAATTATTGGTCTTCGAATATTTGGATCAGTCACCGTTCAATGAGATGAGTTTTCTATCATACGAGTTGGTGGACTTTAAATATTTGAATGAGTTACTCTTATAAAGAACAGTTTTCTATTTCATCCTATAGAGAGAAAAAAAGAACATTTGATGGTAGACTCTAACAAACTACGGTGACTCCACGGAAATATTAATGGAAGACTAAAGTTTTTTATAATGTAACTAAATTGGTATAATCCTCGACAGAACTGCACTAACAAGGCGAGGACGTAATGAGAAGCTTAGTGGGTCAACAATTACTCTATATACATTAATGAGAGCAACTAAGAACCTGTATTTCTTTATTTAAACTTGAATCGTCCTTCTGATAACACTCTGTAGGAATAACACCTTCAATTACCCTTTGTCACAGCTTCTCTTACACACAAAACTCACTAACATCTTGGACATCTGAAATTCCTTACGTTTTTTCTGTATTTCCCGCTAAGAATGATGTCAATTCTCTACAGGTTTCAATACACCTCTCAAATCTTAGATAATACACACAAAATTTACTAACATATTGGATCTCAGAAATTCCTAACCAGTTTATTGTGTTTTCTGGTGCTTCGTTACGGACTGGCACGTTAACCCCTTCAGTACTGGGACGCATTTTTCCCTTATGTTTTTACACTGGGAAGGTCTATGGAGGTTCAGAAGATTATTGGTTAGAGTCTTCACTATTGTAATCAACCCCATGAGTTTCTGAAGCTGTGTTAATTGATAGATAGAACACAGAATGAAAATGAAAACAAACCAAGGCACTGAAACATCTGAAATATTTTGAAACATTTTATTTTGCCTTATATGTTACAGTTTAAAGAAGGGTTAACACACACACACACACACACACACACACACACACACACACACACATGTCCCTCTCCTTTAGTTAATTTTATCGGCTCTTTAAGAAGACTGGCAACTGAGTGGACCTTTTTTCATTATATTTTGGTGTCCTTGCCCAGTCCTCTCTTGCAGAATAAATAAATAAGTAAATAAATAAAATAAATAAAATAGAATTAAAAAAAAAAAAAGAAGCGAAAGTCCATTTAAGACCAAGACCTTTTGAACAGCATTTTGTATATCATGAATTTGTAACAGAATTATGTGCAGATTCTACATACATACATACATACATACATACATACATACATATATTTAATACAAAATGAGTTAATTGGTCTTTTTTTTTCAGTCCTTTCTAGTTTGTCCTTTGAAAGAATCGCTCACGTAAATAACTGACATTTTTTCCTGATACTGTAAGAAAAAGAGAGGTGCACCATGCCACCTCTGGACTGGTGACCGGTGGTTGTACGTGGCCGATGTGTGTGTGTGTGTGTGTGTGTGTGTGTGTGTGTGTGTGTGTGTGTGTGTGTGTGTGTATAGAATAGAATATGTATGTGTGTGTGTGTGTGTGTGTGTGTGTGTGTGTTTGTAGAATATAATATACAAGGAGTATGTGTGTGTGTGTGTGTGTGTGTGTGTGTGTGTGTGTGTGTGTGTGTGTGTGTGTGTGTAGAATATAATATATAAGGAGTATGTATAATTTTTTTTGTGTGTGTATAGAATAGAATATGCAAGGGTATGTATAATTGTGTGTGTGTGTGTGTGTGTGTGTGTGTGTGTGTGTGTGTGTGTGTGTGTGTGTGTGTGTGTGTGTGTGTGACTCTACGATGGGTGTATGTGGGCGTGGTGTGTGAGTGGTGAGGATGACAGGAGGAAAATTGTAGGCGTGTTTCCTACAGTGCCTGCCACGTGTAGGCTTAATTAATGACTTTCTTGCAGCTTTCATTATCTCATTATGTTCCTCTGTAATCCTTAAATGACACAGCTGTCAACACTAAAATGAATATCAATAGTAAAATCACAAATTTCTTGGGTTAGTTTTTATTTAGAACTTTTACTTAATACAAAGGATGTATAGAAAAACTTAACACCCTCTAGAATGTTACTGAATTAGTAGTGAAAACCTGCTTGAGGTGTGTGACATAAGAGAAGGCAAGAGAAGCAAGGTTAAGATATTTTGGACATGTCAAGAGGAGAGATGAGGAGGAACCTGAGAAGAACGGAATGTTGATACTAGTTACAGGTAGAAAGAGTGTGAGTAGACAGAGAATAAGATCGAAACATGTGTCGGGTGTGTGACATAAGAGAGAAGGTAAGAGAAGCAAAGTTGAGATATTTTCGACATGTCAAGAGGAGAGATGAGGAGGAGGAACCAGTGAAGAAGGCAATGCTGATACTAGTTACATGTAGGAGTGTATATAAACAGAGAATAATATAGAAAGACGTGCTGAAGAGTGGCATGAATAAACTTGGACTGCAGGAAAATGAGGCAATGAATAGAAACAGATGGAAGAAAGTAACTCGAGCGACTGCATGACCTTACTAAACACTGGGAATAAAGTCGTATGAAGAAGAGGACCTGTGTTTGTATCTTCTATGCAGGGGGAATAAGCTCGTACGAAAGAGAAGACCCGCGTTTGTATCTTTTTATTAAGTGTATTCCATGTTAATCCTTTATAGTGTTCATTGCATACTGTGAGTGTTGCTCCCATCACTACACACCTCGTCCTTCTATTGCTAACCTGTCCACACACTGATGCACTGAGATGTCGAGGCTTACTTGGTGTGTGTGTGTGTGTGTGTGTGTGTGTGTGTGTGTGTGTGTCTGATTGTACGAAATATCAAAGAGGATGATTAATACAAAAAAAAAAACATGCATAGTTGGTTAAGGTTTATTAAGACACCTATGAATGATGTGACATGATAATATGCAACTGTGTATTTCATATTTAATTTTATATGTGTAAGAGCAAAGACAGCAGTAAAGGCGACACAGACAGACAGAAAGGTGTTGAGATAGACACGGCCACATTCTGAAAAAAACTTCTAAGCTTTATCTCCACCACTTTGCAAAGCCTAGAGTTAAGATGACTATAGAGTTCTTAAGTTTTTTTTTTTAATGATTTTAGTGACAAATTAACAATATCTTTACACCATAACAGTAAGCACACTCATGGGAGCTTGCTAATCATCTCTCTGGACTTAGAAAACAGATATAGTGAAGTGACATATTTTCAGATGTGTTTTCGTGCTTATAATGACAACTGACTGAGATTTCTACATTATTAGAATCTGGAACAATCTTAAAAGCCCTTAAAATAGAAAATTTGAAGTGAGAGAGCAAAAAAAAAAAAAAAGCCACTTAAGAATACAATTTTATTCCAAACTACTCCAGTTATAAAGAGAGATTTCGTGTTTCTAATGACAAACTAACGGAATTTCTACATTATGAACATGACAAAGTCTTGAGAACCCGGCAGATCTCTGTGGCTCTAACAAATAGACACGGTGAGAGAGCAAAACGTTTCTGAGTCCTTGTCATCCAGATCTTGTGTGTTTGGGTGTTTCTACATTATTAACCAGAGAAACAGCCTTGAGAACCCAGCAGATCTCTGTGGCCATAACAAGTAGACACGGTGAGAGAGCAAAGCGTTTCTGAGTCTTTGTCATCCAGATCTTGTGTGTTTGAGTGTTTCTACATTATTAACATGAGAAACAGTCTTGAGAACCCGGCGGATCACCTCTGTGGCCTTGACAAATTGACTTGGTAAGAGAGTAAAGCGTTTCTGAGTCCTTTGTCATCCAGACCTCGAGTGTTTGGGGTAGTTTGGTTGGCACGACGGGTAGGAATATTCACAATAGCCGCTGTCACACGCACAAGAGTCACAAATGGCTAATCTTGTGCAGTGTCCAGCAGCTGTAGTGAGATTCGACTGTAGGGCGTGGCAGTGAGCTGATGGCGGTGGTGGTCGTGGCGGTGGTTGTTGTGGTGGTGGTGGTGGTGTGGTGGTGGTGGTGCGCTGTGTGGAAAGAAATTCATGTGGTAATTCTTGGTTTTGGATTTCTCTCTCTCTCTCTCTCTCTCTCTCTCTCTCTCTCTCTCTCTCTCTCTCTCTCTCTCTCTCTGGTGGGGTTGATGATTATACTGACAATGATGAGAACTTGAGAACAACTGAACACTAAATTGTCTTCACCTATGAAATTTTACCACTCGGTCACCAAATCTCTGCAAGAATTGAAATGGGGTACTGAATATAAAGCATTTCCCTCCACTTGTATTTATCCTTCAATTCCTTCTGCCATTTTCTTTTTATTCATACAATGTGGGCTTTTCATGGGAATTTCTGGGCTAAAGCGGGTTCTCCTATCTCAAAGCCCACCCGCTAGGAAACCGTTGCCCTGAGTGAGGAAGCCCAACCTGCACTCCGACCGTGGACAGGATTCGAACCTGTGTGTTTGGAGACGTCTCGGACCCCAAAGCACGCAGGGTTATAATTTCCTTACACTTCTTCATATACCAGTAAATTAACCCCTTCAATACTGAGACGCATCCTTACCTTGAATTTTGGGGTATTATTAGACGATTTTACTTGTTATGGAGGTCAGAAGATTAGTGGCCAGAGTCTTTACTATTTTAATCCTCACATAAGTTTCTGAAGCTGTATAAAATCGCCAAATAGTAAGCAGAATGAATATGAGAAACGCGTCCTGGTACTGAAGAGATTAATCCAAGGCAGAGGGAACATTGTAAAAGTGAAATAAGATCATGGAGATAATGCATAGTTATCTTCACTAATTTTCATCTTTCTAATACTCCCTTCATCACATTACCAAATTAAATACACCACCAAATTGTTCAAGACTACGACGGTGTACAGTGCAATTACAGTGAGAATATTGAAAGTATGATATTCTTAACTCAATTATAGACGGTATACAACTGAAGAATCCCTGAATAACTCATAAATAACTCCTAACCTAACCTAATCTAACCTAATCTTTCTTACATATCCGTGGTGAGTGACTGATGGATCCCTACCCCTGGGAACCCCGCCATCTCACACATCACCGCAAGTTGTATAGTGCTGACGGTTTAAGCCTTAACGTGATGCTAATAGGAACAGAAAGTCGCTCTTCTTCTGTGTATGAGTTAGGATAGAGGATTTAAAATGGATCGGAGCTGGAAGGAAAGAATTGGTTAACTACTAGAGTGTTTGCCGCTGAGATACTGTATTTCTATCTAAATCTTGATGTTTGACTATTTTTTCTATGATATGAGAACCTGCTAATCATCTCTGTGGATTTTGAAAATAGAAGTAGGGAAGCGACATATATTCAGACCTGATTTTGTGTTTATAGTGACAGTTCAACGAGATTTCTACATTATGAAGACGTGGAACAGTTCAGCTTTCATTCTACTTTTGTTTACACTTAAGAGGAAGAACTTGAAACAGGAGAACTAAGAGACAGATCTAAGAAGGGAGTGATCGTAAGAGTGAGTGAGCCGCTGAAGTGTTGTATTTGTGTTGATAATAGCGTTAAATGATCTAAATGAATACCGGTTATAATTTATTTCCTACGGTGATATATGGAAGGGAGAAAAGGGAAGTTTAGAAGAAAGAGATTAGAAATGTAAGCTACCAAGGTGCAGCAGTCTTGTAATAATGTCGATGTTAGGTTAATATGAGAATATTGTCTTGGTTCTCTAGTTCCCGTAGGAGTTAAGAAGTACGGTTTAAGCGGAAGTATCCTTAGAAGTATGAGCCGCCAAAGTGCTGGAAATTCTATGGTGGTGATGATTAATGTTTCTTGTGTATATGTGGCTCTAGTTCTTTAGAGGATGTCAAAGGAAGAAGTTAAATAAGTAGGAGATGGAAGGAAGCAAGAGGAAGAGAAATAAATAGTTGAAAAAAAAGAGAAATACAGAGGGAAAACTGAACAAAGGAGGATGGAAAAGACGGAGAATTAGGATGTGCATAGAAAAGAGAAGAAAAGGAAAGGAAAGAACGAATGAGAAAAGATGAACAAAGGGAAAAGATAAGGAAGAGGAAGAAAGACCTACAAATAAATAAGCGTTAGAGAGAAGTAACAGAAAATGATAGAGAGTTAGGATGTACAGAAGAAGAGAGAAAAAAAAAAAACAATAAGGAGATGAAAGGATGAATGAGAAGAGACGAACAAAGACAAAAGATAAAGAAAGGGAAGGAAGACCCGCAAGTAAATAAGAGTTAGAAGAAAGTAAGAGGCAAAGATGGAGAGTTAGGATGTACAGAAGAAGAGAGAGAAAAAAAATAAGGAAATGAAAGAATGAATAAGAAAAAAACTGAACAAAGAGAAGAGATAAGAAAGGGGAAAGAAGACCCTCTAAACTATCTCTCTCTCTCTCTCTCTCTCTCTCTCTCTCTCTCTCTCTCTCTCTCTCTCTCTCTCTCTCTCTCTCTCTCTCTCTCTCTCTCTCTCTCTCTCTCTCTCTCTGCCAAAAAAATAACGCAGATTTGTAACTTCCTTCTTTTTCTCTCTAATATTCACCGTCTTACTCGAACTAATATTTACATCCTTTAGTGGAAGAATCTCACGTTTGTAGGGGTGTTCTGGTGACCTCAGTAAGGGTTTAACAAGGACTCTGCCTCACCATTGGAAAAAAGCTATGAAAACAAGAATGATTATCTCCGTAGCCTTAAAAAAAGATGGTTACGTTGAGAGAATAGTGAATTTTTTTAGTACAGCCGTGTATTGAATGACGGTTTTGTTTATGTAGTGATGGAAAGAATGTCAAAATATCATGTATGAGGGTGTCATGTATCAACTGTTTGTGAGGCTATGTAAGATTGCTATTAGTCCTCTCTCTCTCTCTCTCTCTCTCTCTCTCTCTCTCTCTCTCTCTCTCTCTCTCTCTCTCTCTCTCTCTATGTCTTTTTTTTTTTCTTCTTCATGTGTAATGTTAAGCGTTGTCAGGTCTTTTCTAACAAGGGCGAATTTTGCTTCCACTTCTTACCAAATCTAGGACAAAGAAAAAAACAAAAACATTATCGCGTCACCAGCAACATTTTAATCGGCTTTGCTGAGGGAAAACTGACACACTGACGGCGACAGGACGAGGTGAAGACTGACAAGTGTATCCCTGCATTAGTACAGCTTCTAATGTCATTTCTGTGCCTTGCGTGGCGCATCGGAGAATTAACGCCAGTGAAGGAATGTGAACGCTTTACAGACATGAGTGAGAGGAAAGCTACTGTCACTGAGAGACCAACGAGAAATATACAGATCGAGAGGGAAGAACAATCATACCTTAGAGAATTAAACTGTATAGGGAATGTAAAGGAATGATAGAACACGTTAGAGAAAAGAAATTATATACCACTGAGGACTGACTGGTGGAAAAAAAAAAAGTACACGTTTCTAAGATTTTTGAAGAGCGAAGAAGCTTGAGAATTGTAAGAACACGAGTGATGATAACACTTGATAAACTCTCTCTCTGGTGAACGCAACACCGATTTAGACTAGCGACGAAATGTGATCAACGAGCGAGATTAGAAAGCAACATATGTTAGTTCACTCTCGGTTAACGCAACGCTGATTTAGACTAGTGATGAAATGTGATCAACGAGTGAGATTAGAAAGTTATGTATGTTATTTCACTCTCGGTTAAAGCAACACCGATTTAGACTAGCGACGAAATGTGATCAACGAGTGAGATTAGAAAGTTACATACATTAGTTCACTGTCTGATTAACGCAACGCACTGAGATTTATATTTTTTTTACATGGAAGAGAAAAAAAGCGCTATTCTAATACTAAACAATTCAAACATCGCACAGACAGTCAGAGAAACGAGGAAATGTGAACGTGGAGGAGGGAAAACAGCGCTATTCTCTCGCTCCCTGCCGCTGTAGTGCTCGGAGTGTGGAGAGCGGGACACACACACACACACACACACACACACACACACACACACACACACACACACACACACACACACACACACACACACACACACGTCGCCGATATCTCAGTGCAGTGGCGGATGGTGATGCCGGCTGCGTAGGTGGCGGCGGCGGCGGCGGTGGTGGTGACGGTGGTAGTGGTGGTGGCTATGGTGGTGGCGTAGCGCGGTATATAACTGAGTCCTCCCTTCTGACGCGACGCTTACCCCTCACACGCGTTGAAATTCCCCTTGTCTGCTTCTACCACCACCGCCGCCGCCGCCGCCGCCGCCACAGCCACTGCCGCCACCCATGACACTACCACGCAGAAATGTAACGTATGTGTGTGTCTGTGTGTGTGTGTGTGTGTGTCTCTCCCCATCACCGCCGTTCACTGTTCTGGCTAAGGTGGACACGTGGCCAGACTGGACGAAGAGCTGTGGGTCCCTCGCCTGCTGGAGATACACTGACCGGCGGCGCTGTCAGGCTTCGCTTTTATGCACATGAGGCGAGTAACAAGATCATGTCGCCGGCTACTCGTCACGTGACTGTCGCATTCCTCCTCCTCCTCCTCCTCCTCCTCCTCCTCCTCCTCCTCCGCTCTCTTATCCACAGACATCCAATTAGGTGAGGGGAAGTGAAGGGGAGTGGTGATGGTGGTGATCGTGGTGGCGGGGAATGAGGAATGAAGTATTGTTTGTGGTGGTGATGGTAGTGATGAGGAGTGGAGGTGATGTATGGTTGGGTGTGATGTGATGAGGGAGTAAGACAGCCAGAAGTGTGAGGGAGTGACTTGGTTTTACTTAAGGAGTAGGATAAGGAAGTAAATGTAGACTACTGAAGGAAGGAAATAAGGAAGAAAGGAAGGAAGGAAGGAAGGAAAGAGTAAAAGGTTATGAATGATATAGAAAAGAAATACAAAGGGGGAAATACAAAAATCAATATCCTTACTACATATACCAAGGCTGCCTATGTAACTGTATTGTGAAAGAGTAAAGGAGGGGAAGAAGTATGATGAGGAAGTACTGAAGACTGAAAGAGTTATGGAAGGATGAGTCTGAAGGATAACTGGAGTGAAGGAGTGAAAGATGGAGAGAGTAATGAGGGAGTGTGTTTAATTGGGTAGAGTGAAGGAGTAATGGAGTAAAAAGTAGTGATCTTAAAAAGGATAACTAGAAGGAATGTAATGAAATGAAAAGAGAGAAATAGGAAAAAGGCAATAATATGAAATGAAGAAAGAAAGGAAAGATGGGTATGAAATAAAGAAGGCAAGGAAAAACATAAGAGAGACAATGATAAAAAATAATAAAGGGAAGGAGAAAGGGAAGGGGGAGGTAGATATACAGAATACCTCAAGAAGTAGAATGATTGAAAAAAAAGAAATTAAGACTGAAGGAACAGAGGAATGAAGGAGGGAATTAGTTATATAAAAAAAATTAAGTATGTCAAGGAATAGAAGGAAGGAAAGAAGAAACGAACGAAATCAAAACTAAAGTATAAAGGAGAGAGTGATTCAGTGACAAAAGAAAAAAGAAAGGAAGGAAAAAAAAGATTCTATAATAGCTTATGGAGTGAAGAAGTGACGAGACAACGGGAGGAATGAAGGGAGGAAGAAGATAACGAGACTGTATGATAACTGAAGGAGTGAAGAAGCGAGATGTGAAGGAAACAATATGATCTATGCACTCTCAATGAAGGATGACCTGAGGAGCGAAGGAACGAAGGAGCAAAGCAGAGAGTGAAGGAGCGAGCCATGAAAAGAGAATATAAAGGATGATCTGAGGAACGAAGGAGCAAAGGAGAGAAGGAGTGAAGGAGTGAAAGTGCGAGCCATGACAGAATCAATATGAACGATGCACTCTCAATGAAGGATAACTTGAGTAGCGAAGGAACAAAGGAGTGTAGGAGTGAAGGAGTGAAGGAGTGAGCCACGAAACACACACTAAGAATCATGTACATCACACTTCTACACATCTGGAAATCTTGTCAGTGACTGAAACCTTAGAGGAAGCCTTAAATACTCCCTCCTCCTCCTCCTCCTCCTCCTCCTCCTCCTCCTCCTCCTCCTCCTCCTCCTCCTCCTCCTCCTCCTCCTCCTCCTCCTCCTCCTCCTCCTCCACTACCTCTCAGCCTCTGCAATCCTTCCTCACCCCAACACACTTCCTCCTCCTCGTCCTTCACCCCACTCTCCCTCCCAGGTGGCACGAAACACGCTGGTCAATCCTTCTTGCAATACACAACAGGAGTCATTATCACTTGCTACCGCGTTAAGGCTTCTCTCCTTCAAGTACCCTAGCAAAGGTGTGTGTGTGTGTGTGTGTGTGTGTGTGTGTGAAAAAAAAAAAAAAGACCAAGAACAAGGAGATACAAATATGCACTCTAGACCAAAAAACTCACACACACACACACACACACACACACACACACACACACACACACACACACACACACACACACACACACACACACACACACACACACACACACACTCACAGGATCCCCCTTCGGTTGTTTCCTCCTTCCTTCCCGCCTTCCTTCCTTCCATCATTTCCTTCCATCCCTCCCTTTCTTCCTTCTCTCCTCCTCTGTAGTGTGTAGAGGGAAAGAGGAGAGGAATCAGTAGAAGGAAGCGGTTTAAATTACCTGCGGAACCCTAAACATAGGCCAATACACTCTCTCTCTCTCTCTCTCTCTCTCTCTCTCTCTCTCTCTCTCTCTCTCTCTCTCTCTCTCTCTCTCTCTCTCTCTCTGCATAATATTTGATCATCTTGCGTTCTAATTATTCTAGTATAACGTTTTTCCCTTACTTTCTTTAATTTCTCGCTAGATTATTATTATTGTGTGTGTGTGTGTGTGTGTGTGTGTGTGTGTGTGTGTGTGTGTGTGTGTGTAATTCACTTCTTCGGTTGCCTGCTGGTCACCCAGCCAGTCTTCCCCATTACGGAGCGAGCTCAGAGCCCATAGACCGATCTTCGGGTAGGACTGAGACCACAGCACACTCCACACACCGGGAAAGCAAGGCCACAACCCCTCCAGTTACATCCCGTACCTATTTACTGCTAGGTGAACAGGGGCCACACATTAAGAGGCTTGCCTATTTGCCTCGCCGCTTACCGGGATTGTGAGGCGAGCGTGCTAACCACTACACTACGCGGTGTGTGTGTGTGTGTGTGTGTGTGTGTGTGTGTGTGTGTGTGTGTGTGTGTGTGTGTGTGTGTGTGTGTGTGTGTGTGTGTGTGTGTGTGTGTGTGTGTGCTTGTTTCTTAGGATTAAATTAGTATAAAGTGAAAAAAAATGGATAAATAGATCACGAAGAAAAAGAAGAGACGCGAGATGGGAAATGTAAGGAAAAGTTAAATAGTTAAATGAATGAGTAATATATATATATATATATATATATATATATATATATATATATATATATATATATATATATATATATATATATATATATATAGAGAGAGAGAGAGAGAGAGAGAGAGAGAGAGAGAGAGAGAGAGAGAGAGAGAGTAGTGGAAGTAAAGAAAAGAAGGCAGGCAGAACAAATGAGTGAGAGGAAGGGGAGAGTCCCGCCTGTAGGTCTTCCTCTCACTGGCGGCTGGCGGGCGGAAAGAGGGTTGGGAGAGAGGGAGGAGTAGGGAACACACACACACACACACACACACACACACACACACACACACACACACACACACACACACACACACACACACACACACACACACACACACACACATATATACATTTTTCTTTAGCATATGGTCTTTCCTTAAGATTTTACAACCATGCTTAGGTTTGGAAGGGCGGAACACATCTGAAGACAACTGGCAGGTGTTTTGCGGTGCCTCTGACGGGAGTGTTTCCGCCATTCCACAAAGAGAAGAAAATTAAACACAAAAAAACAAAAAATGCGTGCCATGGGGAGGCGTGATGGCAGCGGCGCCCTTCCTGCCGCACGTGCCGCAGGCCGCGAGGTGCCGCGCGGCCGTCGGGAAGTGAGCAAGCCTTGTGGTCTTCCAATAACCAGCGCCCTGAACATTCCTTGTGGCTCCCGCGAGAAACATTTCTTAATCACAGGTCGATAATTCCATGCCTCAATTTGCATATGTTGCTTTTTTTCGGATTTTAGAAATATGGCACGAAAATGTGGATGGACGGAACCAGATTTCATATTGACAAAGCAGTATTTATAAGCTCCAGTTTTCATGCACACCTCCAGGGATATTAGATACTCACTTCACATGTAAGCCTGGATATTAAAGTATAGTTTTCATATTCACAAGACAATATTTCGCAGTGTCAATTGCTCATATTGTTATAGATACAGTAGAAATTTGCTTCCTCTGAAACAATGGAAAAGTTTACAAGCTGCGATGATTCCAGTGACACTTCTCACTCATAACGTCTTCCCTGTGACTCGAGGATCACGTGGCGGGATCTCTGTACATGGAGGAACACTTGCCGTTGTCCGAATCTTGTATGTCGCCGCTCAAGACGACTAGTGGCGGAGCGATCCCGTGCTGCTGCAGGGCGAGCCACTTCCCGCCAGGAACGAAGCCCTGGAAGCATGGACGGGTGATGGGCAGCAGTAGTGGTACTAGTGCTAGTAGTTACATTAGTACAGTTATATGAATAAAATTTCTAAAAGATGATTTTTACAATGGTCCGACATCGCATGTCACTGAAAACTCTACAGAGGAGCTTGCCACATTTCACTTAGTCTACGGGTATCATTGCCAGATCTCATATTAATTTGTGGCGTTTCTTTAGATTTGTTATTATTTTTCTTTTTTTGTGATTATTATTATTATTATTATTATTATTATTATTATTATTATTATTATTATTATTGTTATTATTATTACTGAAGGAGGAAGTAAAAAGAAACACAGGTGCAGGGAAGTGTTTCTTTTCACCTCCGCCTCCAACTTGTCTGAATGTCTCAACATTATCATTATTGTTATTATTATTATTATTATTATTATTATTATTATTATTATTATTATTATTATTATTATCATTATTATTATTATTATTATTATTATTATTATTATTATTATTATTATTATTATTATCATTGATGTTATTGTTGTTTTTATTATTACCAATATCATAATTCTTGCTATCTTTACTGGTGTTGAATATTTGTATATGTAAGAGCAGCGCTGGTCTAAGGCAACGCCAACCCCTCAAAAAAACAATAAATAAATAAATGAATGGCTCAAATTATCAAGGAACAGCCTAAAGTGTGGCGCCAGCACTGGGGTGGCACTGATGGAGAGGCGGCCTGGGTGTGGCATCAGCACTGAGACGGCACTGGGGGAGGGGCGGCCTAGGTGTGGCGCCAGCATTAGGGTGGCACTGGGAGGATGGCGCCAGTAATGGTGTGGCACTCGGGCGTGGTGGCCTGGATGTGGTGCCAGCATTAGATTGGCACTGGGGAGTGGCGGCCTGGATGTGGCACCAGTATTAGGGTGGCACTGGGGAAGGATGGCCTGGATGTGCCGCCAGTACTGGGGTGGCACTGGGGAAGGACGGCCTGGAGGTGCCGCCAGTATTGGGGTGGCACTGGGGAAGGATGGCCTGGGTGTGGCGCCGGTAATGGGGTGGCATTGGGGAGGGGTGGCCTGGGTGTGGCATCAGTAATGGGGTGGCACTGGGGAAAGATGGCCTGGGTGTGGCGCCAGTAATGGGGTGGCACTGGGGAGGGATGGCCTGTGTGTGGCGCTAGTACTGGGGTGGTACTGGGGAAGGATGGCCTGGGTGTGGCGCCAGTACTAGGGTGGCACTGGGGAGGAATGGCCTGGGTGTGGCGCCAGTACTTGGGTGGCATTGGGGAGGGATAACCTGAGTGTGGCGCCAGTACTGGGGTAGCACTGGGGAAGGATGGCATGGGTGTGGCGCTAGTACTGGGGTGGTACTGGGGAAGGATGGCCTGGGTGTGGCGCCAGTACTAGGGTGGCACTGGGGAGGAATGGCCTGGGTGTGGCGCCAGTACTTGGGTGGCACTGGGGAGGGATAACCTGGGTGTGGCGCCAGTACTGGGGTGGCACTGGGAGGGATGGCCAGGGTGTGGCGCCAGTACTGGGAGTTCTCAAGGAGGCGCACCACAGTACCGCGTGGCGTGGCATTGACATCTCCCTATGCTTGGTCCCTCTCTCACTTCATTCCTTCCTCACTCCCTCCCTCCCTCCCTCTCCCTCCCACGCACCTTTCCTCTCTCCTTCTCCTCCAACTCCATCTTCCTTCCTTCCCTACTGTGAGCACGTCTTCCGCCTTCCTCTCCCCCTATGTACTGTGTGTGTGTGTGTGTGTGTGTGTGTGTGTGTGTGTGTGTGTGTGTGTGAGTGTGCGTGTGTTGGTGAGGTGTGGGGGGGGGAGGTAAGGGGAGCGGAACATAAGTCTTCTGG